>NC_082714.1:82300362-82425577 GCF_030144855.1 Hypanus sabinus
CACAGTCCAGTCCCACTGTCTGAAACTCCGACACAGTCCAGTGCCACTGTCTGATGCCCCGACAAAGTCCAGTCCCACTGTCTGAAACGCCGACACAGTCCAGTGCCACTGTCTGATGCCCCGACAGAATCCAATCCCACTGACTGAAACCCCGACACAGTCCAGTCCCACTGTCTGAAACCCCGACACTGTCCAGTCCCACTGTCTGAAAACCCGACACAGTCCAGTCCCACTGTCTGAAACGCCGACACAGTCGAATCCCGCTGTCTGAAACCCCGAAACAGTCCAGTCCCACTGACAGAAACCCCGACACAGTTCTGTGCCACTGTCTGACACCCCAACACAGTCGAATCCCGCTGTCTGAAACCCCGAAACAGTCCAGTACCACTGTCTGAAACCCCGACACAGTCCAGTCCCACTGTCTGAAACCCCGACAGAGTCCAATACCACTGTATGAAAGCTCGGCACAGTCCAGTCCCATTGTCTGAAAAACCGACACAGTCCAGTCCGACTGTCTGAAACCCCGACACAGTCCAGTCCCACTGTATGAAACCCAGACACAGTCCAATCAAACTGTCTGAATCCCGAACACAGTGCACTCCCACTGTCTGAAACCCCCGACACAGTCCAATCCCACTGTCTGAAACCCCGACACAGTCCAGTCCCAGTGTATGAAACCCAGACACAGTCCAGTCCCACTGTCTGAAATCCCGACACAGTCCAGTCCCACTGTTTGAAACCCTGACACTGTCCAGTCCCACTGTCTGAAACCCCGACACAGTCCAGTCCCACTGTATGAAACCCAGACACAGTCCAATCAAACTGTCTGAATCCCGAACACAGTGCACTCCCACTGTCTGAAACCCCCGACACAGTCCAATCCCACTGTCTGAAACCCCGACACAGTCCAGTCCCAGTGTATGAAACCCAGACACAGTCCAGTCCCACTGTCTGAAATCCCGACACAGTCCAGTCCCACTGTTTGAAACCCCGACACTGTCCAGTCCCACTGTCTGAAACCCCGACACTGTCCAGTCCCACTGTCTGAAACCCCGACACAGTGCAGTCCAGCTGACTGAAACCCCAACACAGTCCAATCCAACAGTCTGAATCCCAAACACAGTGCTCTCCCACTGTCTGAAACCCCCGACACAGTCCAATCCCACTGTCTGAAACCCCGACACAGTCCAGTCCCTGTGTATGAAACCCAGACACAGTCCAGTCCCACTGTCTGAAATCCCGACACAGTCCAGTCCCATTGTCTGAAACCCCGACACAATCCAATCCCACTGTCTGAAATGCCGACACAGTCCAGTCCCACTGTCCGAAACCCCAAAACAGTCCAGTCCCATTGTCTGAAGCTCCGACACAGTCCAGTGCCACTGTCTGAAACCCCAACACAGTCCAGTCCCACTGTCTGAAACCGCGACACAGTCCAGTCCCACTGTCTGAAACGCCGACACAGTCCAGTGCCACTGTCTGATGCCCCGACACAATCCAATCCCACTGTCTGAAACGCCGACACAGTCCAGTCCCATGGTCTGAAACCCCGACACTGTCCAGTCCCACTGTCTGAAACCCCGACACAGTCCAGTCCCACTGTCTGAAACCCCGACACAATCAAGTCCCACTGTCTGAAAACCCGACACAGTCCAGTCCCATTGACAGAAACCCCAACACAGTCCACTCCCAATGTCTGAATCCCCGACAGAGTCGAATCCCGCTGTCTGAAACGCCGAAACAGTCTAGTCCCACTGTCAGAAACCCCGACACAGTCCAGTCCCACTGTCTGAAACCCCGACACAGTCCAGTCCCACTGTCTGAAACCCCGAAACAGTCCAATCCCACTGACAGAAACCCCGACACAGTCCAGTGCCACTGTCTGAAACCACGACACATTCGAATCCCGCTGTCTGAAACCCCGAAACAGTCCAGTACCACTGTCTGAAACCCCGACACAGTCCAGTCCCACTGTCTGAAACCCCGACAGAGTCCAATCCCACTGTCTGAAAGCTCGGCACAGTCCAGTCCCATTGTCTGAAAACCCGACACAGTCCAGTCCGACTGTCTGAAACCCCGATACAGTCCAGTCCCACTGTTTGAAACCCAGACACAGTCCAATCCCACTGTCTGAATCCCGAACACAGTGCACTCCCACTGTCTGAAACCCCCGACACAGTCCAGTCCCACTGTCTGAAACCCCGACACAGTCCAGTTCCACTGTCTGAAACCCTGACACAGTCCAGTCCCACTGTCTGAAACCCCGACACAGTCCAGCCCCACTGTATGAAACCCCGACACAATCCAATCCCACTGTCTGAAACCCCGATACAGTCCAGTACCACTGTCTGAAACGCCGACACAGTCAAGTGCCACTGTCTGATGCCCCGACACAATCCAATCGCACTGACTGAAACCCCGACACAGTCCAGACCCACTGTCTGAAACCCCAACACTGTCCAGTACCACTGTATGAAACCCCGACACAGTCCAGTCCCACTGTCTGAAACCCCGACACAGTGCAGTCCAGCTGTCTGAAACCCCGACACTGTCCAGTCCCACTGTCTGAAACCCCGACACTGTCCAGTCCCACTGTATGAAACCCCGACACAGTCCAGTCCCACTGTCTGAAACCCCGACTCTGTCCAGTCCCACTGTCTGAAACCCCGACACTGTCCAGTCCCACTGTCTGAAACACCGACACTGTCCAGTCCCAATGTCTGAAACCCCGACACAGTGCAGTCCAGCTGACTGAAACCCCAACACAGTCCCATCCAACAGTCTGAATCCCGAACACAGTGCACTCCCACTCTCTGAAAGCCCCGACACAGTCCAGTCCCACTGTCTGAAACGCCGACACAGTCCAGTGCCACTGTCTGATTCCCTTCACAGTCCAGTCCCACTGTCTGAAACTCCGACACAGTCCAGTGCCACTGTCTGATGCCCCGACAAAGTCCAGTGCCACTGTCTGAAACACCGACACAGTCCAGTGCCACTGTCTGATGCCCCGACAGAATCCAATCCCACTGACTGAAACCCCGACACAGTCCAGTCCCACTGTCTGAAACCCCGACACTGTCCAGTCCCACTGTCTGAAAACCCGACACAGTCCAGTCCCACTGTCTGAAACGCCGACACAGTCGAATCCCGCTGTCTGAAACCCCGAAACAGTCCAGTCCCACTGACAGAAACCCCGACACAGTTCTGTGCCACTGTCTGACACCCCAACACAGTCGAATCCCGCTGTCTGAAACCCCGAAACAGTCCAGTACCACTGTCTGAAACCCCGACACAGTCCAGTCCCACTGTCTGAAACCCTGACAGAGTCCAATACCACTGTATGAAGGCTCGGCACAGTCCAGTCCCATTGTCTGAAAACCCGACACAGTCCAGTCCGACTGTCTGAAACCCCGACACAGTCCAGTCCCACTGTATGAAACCCAGACACAGTCCAATCAAACTGTCTGAATCCCGAACACAGTGCACTCCCACTGTCTGAAACCCCCGACACAGTCCAATCCCACTGTCTGAAACCCCGACACAGTCCAGTCCCAGTGTATGAAACCCAGACACAGTCCAGTCCCACTGTCTGAAATCCCGACACAGTCCAGTCCCACTGTTTGAAACCCTGACACTGTCCAGTCCCACTGTCTGAAACCCCGACACAGTCCAGTCCCACTGTATGAAACCCAGACACAGTCCAATCAAACTGTCTGAATCCCGAACACAGTGCACTCCCACTGTCTGAAACCCCCGACACAGTCCAATCCCACTGTCTGAAACCCCGACACAGTCCAGTCCCAGTGTATGAAACCCAGACACAGTCCAGTCCCACTGTCTGAAATCCCGACACAGTCCAGTCCCACTGTTTGAAACCCCGACACTGTCCAGTCCCACTGTCTGAAACCCCGACACTGTCCAGTCCCACTGTCTGAAACCCCGACACAGTGCAGTCCAGCTGACTGAAACCCCAACACAGTCCAATCCAACAGTCTGAATCCCAAACACAGTGCTCTCCCACTGTCTGAAACCCCCGACACAGTCCAATCCCACTGTCTGAAACCCCGACACAGTCCAGTCCCTGTGTATGAAACCCAGACACAGTCCAGTCCCACTGTCTGAAATCCCGACACAGTCCAGTCCCATTGTCTGAAACCCCGACACAATCCAATCCCACTGTCTGAAATGCCGACACAGTCCAGTCCCACTGTCCGAAACCCCAAAACAGTCCAGTCCCATTGTCTGAAGCTCCGACACAGTCCAGTGCCACTGTCTGAAACCCCAACACAGTCCAGTCCCACTGTCTGAAACCCCGACACAGTCCAGTCCCACTGTCTGAAACGCCGACACAGTCCAGTGCCACTGTCTGATGCCCCGACACAATCCAATCCCACTGTCTGAAACGCCGACACAGTCCAGTCCCATGGTCTGAAACCCCGACACTGTCCAGTCCCACTGTCTGAAACCCCGACACAGTCCAGTCCCACTGTCTGAAACCCCGACACAATCAAGTCCCACTGTCTGAAAACCCGACACAGTCCAGTCCCACTGACAGAAACCCCAACACAGTCCACTCCCACTGTCTGAATCCCCGACAGAGTCGAATCCCGCTGTCTGAAACGCCGAAACAGTCCAGTCCCACTGTCAGAAACCCCGACACAGTCCAGTCCCACTGTCTGAAACCCCGACACAGTCCAGTCCCACTGTCTGAAACCCCGAAACAGTCCAATCCCACTGACAGAAACCCCGACACAGTCCAGTGCCACTGTCTGAAACCCCGACACATTCGAATCCCGCTGTCTGAAACCCCGAAACAGTCCAGTACCACTGTCTGAAACCCCGACACAGTCCAGTCCCACTGTCTGAAACCCCGACAGAGTCCAATCCCACTGTCTGAAAGCTCGGCACAGTCCAGTCCCATTGTCTGAAAACCCGACACAGTCCAGTCCGACTGTCTGAAACCCCGATACAGTCCAGTCCCACTGTTTGAAACCCAGACACAGTCCAATCCCACTGTCTGAATCCCGAACACAGTGCACTCCCACTGTCTGAAACCCCCGACACAGTCCAGTCCCACTGTCTGAAACCCCGACACAGTCCAGTTCCACTGTCTGAAACCCTGACACAGTCCAGTCCCACTGTCTGAAACCCCGACACAGTCCAGCCCCACTGTATGAAACCCCGACACAATCCAATCCCACTGTCTGAAACCCCGATACAGTCCAGTACCACTGTCTGAAACGCCGACACAGTCAAGTGCCACTGTCTGATGCCCCGACACAATCCAATCGCACTGACTGAAACCCCGACACAGTCCAGACCCACTGTCTGAAACCCCAACACTGTCCAGTACCACTGTATGAAACCCCGACACAGTCCAGTCCCACTGTCTGAAACCCCGACACAGTGCAGTCCAGCTGTCTGAAACCCCGACACTGTCCAGTCCCACTGTCTGAAACCCCGACACTGTCCAGTCCCACTGTATGAAACCCCGACACAGTCCAGTCCCACTGTCTGAAACCCCGACTCTGTCCAGTCCCACTGTCTGAAACCCCGACACTGTCCAGTCCCACTGTCTGAAACACCGACACTGTCCAGTCCCAATGTCTGAAACCCCGACACAGTGCAGTCCAGCTGACTGAAACCCCAACACAGTCCAATCCAACAGTCTGAATCCCGAACACAGTGCACTCCCACTCTCTGAAAGCCCCGACACAGTCCAATCCCACTGTCTGAAACCCCGACACAGTCCAGTCCCAGTGTATGAAACCCAGACACAGTCCAGTCCCACTGTCTTAAATCCCGACATAGTCCAGTCCCATTGTCTGTAACCCCGACACAATCCAATCCCACTGTCTGAAACCCCGACACAGTCCAGTCCCACTGTCTGAAACGCCGACACAGTCCAGTCCCACTCTCTGAAACCCCTTCACAGTCCAGTCCCACTGTATGAAACCCAGACACAGTCCAATCCCACTGTCTGAATTCCGAACACAGTCCAGTCCCACTGTATGAAACTCCGACACAGTCCAGTGCCACTGTCTGAAACCCCAACACATTCCAGTCCCACTGTCCGAAACCCCGAAACAGTCCAGTCCCACTGTCTGAAGCTCCGACACAGTCCAATCCCACTGTCTGAATCCCAACACAGTGCAGTCCAGCTGACTGAAACCCCAACACAGTCCAATCCAACAGTATGAATCCCGAACACAGTGCACTCCCACTCTCTGAAAGCCCCGACACAGTCCAATCCCAGTGTATGAAACGCAGACACAGTCCAGTCCCACTGTCTTAAATCCCGACATAGTCCAGTCCCATTGTCTGTAACCCCGACACAATCCAATCCCACTGTCTGAAACCCCGACACAGTCCAGTCCCACTGTCTGAAACGCCGACACAGTCCAGTCCCACTCTCTGAAACCCCGACACAGTCCAGTCCCACTGTATGAAACCCAGACACAGTCCAATCCTACTGTCTGAAACCCCGACACAGTCCAGACCCACTGTCTGAAAAGCCGACACAGTCCAGTGCCACTGTCTGATGCCCCGACAGTCCAGTCCCACTGTCTGAAACGCCGACACAGTCCAGTGCCACTGTCTGATGCCCCAACACAGTCCAGTCCCACTGTCTGAAACCCCGACACTGTCCAGTCCCAGTGTATGAAACCCCGACACAGTCCAGTCCCACTGTCTGAAACCCCGACACTGTCCAGTCCCACTGTCTGAAACCCCGACACTGTCCAGTCCCACTGTCTGAAACCCCGACACAGTGCAGTCCAGCTGACTGAAACCCCAACACAGTCCAAACCCACTGTCTGAAACCCCGACACAGTCCAGTCCCAGTGTATGAAACCCAGACACAGTCCAGTGCCACTGTCTGAAACCCCGACACAGTCTAATCCCACTGTATGAGTCCCGTACACAATCCAATCCCACTGTCTGAAACCCCGACACAGTCCAGACCCACTGTCTGAAAAGCCGACACAGTCCAGTGCCACTGTCTGATGCCCCGACAGTCCAGTCCCACTGTCTGAAACGCCGACACAGTCCAGTGCCACTGTCTGATGCCCCAACACAGTCCAGTCCCACTGTCTGAAACGCCCACACAGTCCAGTGCCACTGTCTGATGCCCCGACACAATCCAATCCCACTGACTGAAACCCCGACACAGTCCAGTCCCACTGTCTGAAACCCCGACACTGTCCAGTCCCACTGTCTGAAACCCCGACACAGTCCACTCCCACTGTCTGAAACCCCGACACAGTCAAATCCCGCTGTCTGAAACCCCGACACAGTCCAGTCCCACTGACTGAAATCCCGACACAGTCCAATCCCACTGTCTGAATTCCGAACACAGTCCAGTCCCACTGTATGAAACTCCGACACAGTCCAGTGCCACTGTCTGAATCCCCGACACAGTCCAGTTCCACTGTCTGAAACCCTGACACAGTCCAGTGCCACTGTCTGAAACCCCGACACAGTCCAGTCCCACTGTATGAAACCCCGACACAGTCTAGTGCCACTGTCTGAAACCCCAACACAGTCCAGTCGCACTGATCGAAACCCGAAAACAGCCCAGTCCCATTGTCTGAAGCTCCGACACAGTCCAGTGCCACTGTCTGAAACCCCAACACAGTCCAGTCCCACTGTCTGAAACCCCGACACAGTCCAGTCCCACTGGCTGAAACGCTGACACAGTCCAGTGCCACTGTCTGAAACCCCAACACAGTCCAGTCGCACTGACCGAAACCCGAAAACAGCCCAGTCCCATTGTCTGAAGCTCCGACACAGTCCAGTGCCACTGTCTGAAACCCCAACACAGTCCAGTCCCACTGTCTGAAACCCCGACACAGTCCAGTCCCACTGGCTGAAACGCTGACACAGTCCAGTGCCACTGTCTGATGCCCCGACACAATCCAATCCCACTGTCTGAAACGCCGACACAGTCCAGTCCCACTGTCTGAAACCCAGCACAGTCGAACTCCACTGTCTGAAACCCCGACACAGTGCAGTCCCACTGACTGGAACCCCGACACAGTCCAATCCCTCTGTATGAAAGCCAACACCGTCCAATCCCACTGTCTGATACCCCGACACCGTGCAGTCCCACTGTCTGAATGCTCGACACAGTGTAATCCCACTGTATGAGTCCCGTACACAATCCAATCCCACTGTCTGAAACCCCGACACAGTCCAGTCCCACTGTCTGAAACGCCGACACAGTCCAGTGCCACTGTCTTATGCTCCGACAGTCCAGTCCCACTGTCTGAAACGCCGACACAGTCCAGTGCCACTGTCTGATGCCCCGACACAATCCAATCCCACTGACTGAAACCCCGACACAGTCCAGTCCCACTGTCTGAAACCCCGACACTGTCCAGTCCCACTGTCTGAAACCCCGACACAGTCCAGTCCCACTATCTGAAACCCTGACACAGTCGAATCCCGCTGTCTGAAACCCCGAAACAGTCCACTCCCACTGACAGAAACCCCGACACAGTCCAGTCCCATTGTCTGAAACCCCGACACAATCCAATCCCACTGTCTGAAACCCCGACATAGTCCAGTCCCACTGTCTGAAACGCCGACACAGTCCAGTCCCACTCTCTGAAACCCCGACACAGTCCAGTCCGACTGTATGAAACCCAGACACAGTCCAATCCCACTGTCTGAATTCCGAAAAAAGTCCAGTCCCACTGTATGAAATTCCTACACAGTCCAGTGCCACTGTATGAAACCCAGACACAGTCCAGTGCCACTACCTGAAACCCCAACACATTCCAGTCCCACTGTCTGAAGCTCCGACACAGTCCAATCCCACTGTCTGAATCCCGAACACAGTGCACTCCCACTGTCTGAACCCCCCGACACAGTCCAGTCCCACTGTCTGAAAGCCCGACACAGTCCAGTTCCACTGTCTGAAACCCAGACACAGTCCAGTCCCACTGCATGAAACCCCGACACAATCCAATCCCACTGTCTGAAACCCCGATACAGTCCAGTCCCACTGTCTGAAACGCCGACACAGTCAAGTGCCACTGTCTGATGCCCCGGCACAATCCAATCCCACTGACTGAAACCCCGACACCGTCCAGTCCCACTGTCTGAAACCCCGACACTGTCCAGTCCCAGTGTATGAAACCCCGACACTGTCCAGTCCCTCTGTCTAAAACCCCGACACTGTCCAGTCCCACTGTCTGAAACCCCAACACAGTGCAGTCCAGCTGACAGAAACCCCAACACAGTCCAATCCAACAGTCTGAATCCCGAACACAGTGCACTCCCACTGTCTGAAACCCCCGACACAGTCCAGTCCCACTGTCTGAAAAGCCGACACAATCCAGTGCCACTGTCTGATGCCCCGACAGTCCAGTCCCACTGCCTGAAACAACGACACAGTCCAGTGCCAGTGTCTGATGCCCCAACACAATCCAGTCCCACTGTCTGAAACGCCCACACAGTCCAGTGCCACTGTCTGATTCCCCGACACAATCCAATCCCACTGACAGAATCCCCGACACAGTCCAGTCCCACTGTCTGAAACCCCGACACTGTCCAATCCCACTGTCTGAAACCCCGACACAGTCCACTCCCACTGTCTGAAACCCCGACACAGTCGAATCTCGCTGTCTGAAACCCCGAAACAGTCCAGTCCCACTGACAGAAACCCCGACACAGTCCAGTCCCTTTGTCTGAAACCCCGACACAATCCAATCCCACTGTCTGAAACCCCGACACAGTCCAAACCCACTGTCTGAAACGCCGACACAGTCCAGTCCCACTCTCTGAAACCCCGACGCAGTCAAGTCCCACTGTCTGAAACCCCGACACAGTCCAGTCCCACTGTCTGAAAAGCCGACACAGTCCAGTGCCACTGTCTGATGCCCGACAGTCCAGTCCCACTGTCTGAAACTCCGACACAGTCCAGTGCCACTGTCTGATGCCCCAACACAGTCCTGTCCCACTGTCTGAAACGCCCACACAGTCCAGTGCCACTGTCTGATGCCCCGACACAGTCCAGTCCCACTGTCTGAAACGCCGACACAGTCCAATGCCACAGTCTGATGCCCCGACACAATCCAATCCCACTGACTGAAACCCCGACACAGTCCAGTCCCACTGTCTGAAACCCCGACACTGTCCAGTCCCACTGTCTGAAACCCCGACACTGTCCAGTCCCACTGTCTGAAACCCCGACACAGTGCAGTCCAGCTGACTGAAACCCCAACACAGTCCAATCCAACAGTCTGAATCCCGAACACAGTGCACTCACACTGTCTGAAACCCCCGACACAGTCCAATCCCACGGTCTGAAACCCGGACACAGTCCAGTCCCAGTGTATGAAACCCAGACACAGTCCAGTCCCACTGTCTGAAATCCCGACACAGTCCAGTCCCATTGTCTGAAACCCCGACACAATCCAATCCCACTGTCTGAAACCCCGACACAGTCCAGTCCCACTGTCTGAAACGCCGACACAGTCCAGTCCCACTGTCTGAAACCCCGACACAGTCCAGTCCCACTGTATGAAACTACGACACAGTCCAGTGCCACTGTCTGAAACCCCTACACAGTCTAGTGCCACTGTCTGAAACCCCAACACAGTCCAGTCCCACTGACCGAAACCCGAAAACAATCCAGTCCCATTGTCTGAAGCTCCGACACAGCCCAGTGCCACTGTCTGAAACCCCGACACAGTCCACTCCCACTGTCTGAAACCCCGACACAGTCGAATCCCACTGTCTGAAACCCCGAAACAGTCCAGTCCCACTGACAGAAACCCCGACACAGTCCAGTCCCATTGTCTGAAACCCCGACACAATCCAATCCCACTGTCTGAAACCCCGACACAGTCCAGTCCCACTGTCTGAAACGCCGACACAGTCCAGTCCCACTCTCTGAAACCCCGACACAGTCCAGTCCCACTGTATGAAACCCAGACACAGTCCAATCCCACTGTCTGAATTCCGAACACAGTCCATTCCCACTGTATGAAACTCCGACACAGTCCAGTGCCACTGTATGAAACCCAGACACAGTCCAGTGCCACTATCTGAAACCCCAACACATTCCAGTCCCACTGTCCGAAACCCCGAAACAGTCCAGTCCCACTGTCTGAAGCTCCGACACAGTCCAATCCCACTGTCTGAATCCCGAACACAGTGCACTCCCACTGTCTGAAACCCCCGACACAGTCCAGTCCCACTGTCTGAAACCCCGGCACAGTCCAGTTCCACTGTCTGAAACCCTGACACAGTCCAGTCCCACTGTCTGAAACCCCGACACAGTCCAGTCCCACTGTATGAAACCCCGACACAATCCAATCCCACTGTCTGAAACCCCGATACAGTCCAGTCCCACTGTCTGAAACGCCGACACAGTCAAGTGCCACTGTCTGATGCCCCGACACAATCCAATCCCACTGACTGAAACCCCGACACAGTCCAGTCCCACTGTCTGAAACCCCGACACTGTCCAGTCCCAGTGTATGAAACCCCGACACAGTCCAGTCCCACTGTCTGAAACCCCGACACTGTCCAGTCCCACTGTCTGAAACCCCGACACAGTGCAGTCCAGCTGACTGAAACCCCAACACAGTCCAATCCAACAGTCTGAATCCCGAACACAGTGCACTCCGACTGTCTGAAACCCCCGACACAGTCCAAACCCACTGTCTGAAACCACGACACAGTCCAGTCCCAGTGTATGAAACCCAGACACAGTCCAGTCCCACTGTCTGAAATCCCGACACAGTCCAGTCCCACTGTCTGAAATCCCGACACATTCCAGTCCCACTGTATGAAACTCCGACACAGTCCAGTGCCACTGTCTGAAACCCCGACACAGTCTAATCCCACTGTATGAGTCCCGTACACAATCCAATCCCACTGTCTGAAACCCCGACACAGTCCAGTCCCACTGTCTGAAAAGCCGACACAGTCCAGTGCCACTGTCTGATGCCCCGACAGTCCAGTCCCACTGTCTGAAACGCCGACCCAGTCCAGTCCCACTGTCTGATGCCCCAACACAGTCCAGTCCCACTGTCTGAAACGCCCACACAGTCCAGTGCCACTGTCTGATGCCCCGACACAGTCCAGTCCCACTGTCTGAAACGCCGACACAGTCCAGTGCCACTGTCTGATGCCCCGACACAATCCAATCCCACTGACTGAAACCCCGACACAGTCCAGTCCCACTGTCTGAAACCCCGAAACAGACCAGTCCCACTGACAGAAACCCCGATACAGTCCAGTCCCATTGTCTGAAACCCCGACACAATCCAATCCCACTGTCTGAAACCCCGACACAGTCCAGTCCCACTGTCTGAAACGCCGACACAGTCCAGTCCCACTCTCTGAAACCCCGACACAGTCCAGTCCCAATGTCTGAAACCCCGACACAGTCCAGTCCCACTGTCTGAAAAGACGACACAATCCAGTGCCACTGTCTGATGCCCCGACAGTCCAGTCCCACTGTCTGAAACAACGACACAGTCCAGTGCCAGTGTCTGATGCCCCAACACAGTCCAGTCCCACTGTCTGAAACGCCCACACAGTCCAGTGCCACTGTCTGATGCCCCGACACAGTCCAGTCCCACTGTCTGAAACGCCGACACAGTCCAGTGCCACTGTCTGATGCCCCGACACAATCCAATCCCACTGACTGAAACCCCGACACAGTCCAGTCCCACTGTCTGAAACCCCGACACTGTCCAGTCCCACTGTCTGAAACCCCGACACAGTCCACTCCCACTGTCTGAAACCCCGACACAGTCGAATCTCGCTGTCTGAAACCCCGAAACAGTCCAGTCCCACTGACAGAAACCCAGACACAGTCCAGTCCCTTTGTCTGAAACCCCGACACAATCCAATCCCACTGTCTGAAACCCCGACACAGTCCAAACCCACTGTCTGAAACGCCGACACAGTCCAGTCCCACTCTCTGAAACCCCGACGCAGTCAAGTCCCACTGTCTGAAACCCCGACACAGTCCAGTCCCACTGTCTGAAAAGCCGACACAGTCCAGTGCCACTGTCTGATGCCCGACAGTCCAGTCCCACTGTCTGAAACTCCGACACAGTCCAGTGCCACTGTCTGATGCCCCAACACAGTCCTGTCCCACTGTCTGAAACGCCCACACAGTCCAGTGCCACTGTCTGATGCCCCGACACAGTCCAGTCCCACTGTCTGAAACGCCGACACAGTCCAATGCCACAGTCTGATGCCCCGACACAATCCAATCCCACTGACTGAAACCCCGACACAGTCCAGTCCCACTGTCTGAAACCCCGACACTGTCCAGTCCCACTGTCTGAAACCCCGACACTGTCCAGTCCCACTGTCTGAAACCCCGACACAGTGCAGTCCAGCTGACTGAAACCCCAACACAGTCCAATCCAACAGTCTGAATCCCGAACACAGTGCACTCCCACTGTCTGAAACCCCCGACACAGTCCAATCCCACGGTCTGAAACCCGGACACAGTCCAGTCCCAGTGTATGAAACCCAGACACAGTCCAGTCCCACTGTCTGAAATCCCGACACAGTCCAGTCCCATTGTCTGAAACCCCGACACAATCCAATCCCACTGTCTGAAACCCCGACACAGTCCAGTCCCACTGTCTGAAACGCCGACACAGTCCAGTCCCACTGTCTGAAACCCCGACACAGTCCAGTCCCACTGTATGAAACTACGACACAGTCCAGTGCCACTGTCTGAAACCCCGACACAGTCTAGTGCCACTGTCTGAAACCCCAACACAGTCCAGTCCCACTGACCGAAACCCGAAAACAATCCAGTCCCATTGTCTGAAGCTCCGACACAGCCCAGTGCCACTGTCTGAAACCCCGACACAGTCCACTCCCACTGTCTGAAACCCCGACACAGTCGAATCCCACTGTCTGAAACCCCGAAACAGTCCAGTCCCACTGACAGAAACCCCGACACAGTCCAGTCCCATTGTCTGAAACCCCGACACAATCCAATCCCACTGTCTGAAACCCCGACACAGTCCAGTCCCACTGTCTGAAACGCCGACACAGTCCAGTCCCACTCTCTGAAACCCCGACACAGTCCAGTCCCACTGTATGAAACCCAGACACAGTCCAATCCCACTGTCTGAATTCCGAACACAGTCCATTCCCACTGTATGAAACTCCGACACAGTCCAGTGCCACTGTATGAAACCCAGACACAGTCCAGTGCCACTATCTGAAACCCCAACACATTCCAGTCCCACTGTCCGAAACCCCGAAACAGTCCAGTCCCACTGTCTGAAGCTCCGACACAGTCCAATCCCACTGTCTGAATCCCGAACACAGTGCACTCCCACTGTCTGAAACCCCCGACACAGTCCAGTCCCACTGTCTGAAACCCCGGCACAGTCCAGTTCCACTGTCTGAAACCCTGACACAGTCCAGTCCCACTGTCTGAAACCCCGACACAGTCCAGTCCCACTGTATGAAACCCCGACACAATCCAATCCCACTGTCTGAAACCCCGATACAGTCCAGTCCCACTGTCTGAAACGCCGACACAGTCAAGTGCCACTGTCTGATGCCCCGACACAATCCAATCCCACTGACTGAAACCCCGACACAGTCCAGTCCCACTGTCTGAAACCCCGACACTGTCCAGTCCCAGTGTATGAAACCCCGACACAGTCCAGTCCCACTGTCTGAAACCCCGACACTGTCCAGTCCCACTGTCTGAAACCCCGACACAGTGCAGTCCAGCTGACTGAAACCCCAACACAGTCCAATCCAACAGTCTGAATCCCGAACACAGTGCACTCCGACTGTCTGAAACCCCCGACACAGTCCAAACCCACTGTCTGAAACCACGACACAGTCCAGTCCCAGTGTATGAAACCCAGACACAGTCCAGTCCCACTGTCTGAAATCCCGACACAGTCCAGTCCCACTGTCTGAAATCCCGACACATTCCAGTCCCACTGTATGAAACTCCAACACAGTCCAGTGCCACTGTCTGAAACCCCGACACAGTCCAGTCCCACTGTCTGAAAAGCCGACACAGTCCAGTGCCACTGTCTGATGCCCCGACAGTCCAGTCCCACTGTCTGAAACGCCGACCCAGTCCAGTCCCACTGTCTGATGCCCCAACACAGTCCAGTCCCACTGTCTGAAACGCCCACACAGTCCAGTGCCACTGTCTGATGCCCCGACACAGTCCAGTCCCACTGTCTGAAACGCCGACACAGTCCAGTGCCACTGTCTGATGCCCCGACACAATCCAATCCCACTGACTGAAACCCCGACACAGTCCAGTCCCACTGTCTGAAACCCCGAAACAGACCAGTCCCACTGACAGAAACCCCGATACAGTCCAGTCCCATTGTCTGAAACCCCGACACAATCCAATCCCACTGTCTGAAACCCCGACACAGTCCAGTCCCACTGTCTGAAACGCCGACACAGTCCAGTCCCACTCTCTGAAACCCCGACACAGTCCAGTCCCAATGTCTGAAACCCCGACACAGTCCAGTCCCACTGTCTGAAAAGACGACACAATCCAGTGCCACTGTCTGATGCCCCGACAGTCCAGTCCCACTGTCTGAAACAACGACACAGTCCAGTGCCAGTGTCTGATGCCCCAACACAGTCCAGTCCCACTGTCTGAAACGCCCACACAGTCCAGTGCCACTGTCTGATGCCCCGACACAGTCCAGTCCCACTGTCTGAAACGCCGACACAGTCCAGTGCCACTGTCTGATGCCCCGACACAATCCAATCCCACTGACTGAAACCCCGACACAGTCCAGTCCCACTGTCTGAAACCCCGACACTGTCCAGTCCCACTGTCTGAAACCCCGACACAGTCCACTCCCACTGTCTGAAACCCCGACACAGTCGAATCTCGCTGTCTGAAACCCCGAAACAGTCCAGTCCCACTGACAGAAACCCAGACACAGTCCAGTCCCTTTGTCTGAAACCCCGACACAATCCAATCCCACTGTCTGAAACCCCGACACAGTCCAAACCCACTGTCTGAAACGCCGACACAGTCCAGTCCCACTCTCTGAAACCCCGACGCAGTCAAGTCCCACTGTCTGAAACCCCGACACAGTCCAGTCCCACTGTCTGAAAAGCCGACACAGTCCAGTGCCACTGTCTGATGCCCGACAGTCCAGTCCCACTGTCTGAAACTCCGACACAGTCCAGTGCCACTGTCTGATGCCCCAACACAGTCCTGTCCCACTGTCTGAAACGCCCACACAGTCCAGTGCCACTGTCTGATGCCCCGACACAGTCCAGTCCCACTGTTTGAAACGCCGACACAGTCCAATGCCACAGTCTGATGCCCCGACACAATCCAATCCCACTGACTGAAACCCCGACACAGTCCAGTCCCACTGTCTGAAACCCCGACACTGTCCAGTCCCACTGTCTGAAACCCCGACACTGTCCAGTCCCACTGTCTGAAACCCCGACACAGTGCAGTCCAGCTGACTGAAACCCCAACACAGTCCAATCCAACAGTCTGAATCCCGAACACAGTGCACTCCCACTGTCTGAAACCCCCGACACAGTCCAATCCCACGGTCTGAAACCCGGACACAGTCCAGTCCCAGTGTATGAAACCCAGACACAGTCCAGTCCCACTGTCTGAAATCCCGACACAGTCCAGTCCCATTGTCTGAAACCCCGACACAATCCAATCCCACTGTCTGAAACCCCGACACAGTCCAGTCCCACTGTCTGAAACGCCGACACAGTCCAGTCCCACTGTCTGAAACCCCGACACAGTCCAGTCCCACTGTATGAAACTACGACACAGTCCAGTGCCACTGTCTGAAACCCCGACACAGTCTAGTGCCACTGTCTGAAACCCCAACACAGTCCAGTCCCACTGACCGAAACCCGAAAACAATCCAGTCCCATTGTCTGAAGCTCCGACACAGCCCAGTGCCACTGTCTGAAACCCCGACACAGTCCACTCCCACTGTCTGAAACCCCGACACAGTCGAATCCCACTGTCTGAAACCCCGAAACAGTCCAGTCCCACTGACAGAAACCCCGACACAGTCCAGTCCCATTGTCTGAAACCCCGACACAATCCAATCCCACTGTCTGAAACCCCGACACAGTCCAGTCCCACTGTCTGAAACGCCGACACAGTCCAGTCCCACTCTCTGAAACCCCGACACAGTCCAGTCCCACTGTATGAAACCCAGACACAGTCCAATCCCACTGTCTGAATTCCGAACACAGTCCATTCCCACTGTATGAAACTCCGACACAGTCCAGTGCCACTGTATGAAACCCAGACACAGTCCAGTGCCACTATCTGAAACCCCAACACATTCCAGTCCCACTGTCCGAAACCCCGAAACAGTCCAGTCCCACTGTCTGAAGCTCCGACACAGTCCAATCCCACTGTCTGAATCCCGAACACAGTGCACTCCCACTGTCTGAAACCCCCGACACAGTCCAGTCCCACTGTCTGAAACCCCGGCACAGTCCAGTTCCACTGTCTGAAACCCTGACACAGTCCAGTCCCACTGTCTGAAACCCCGACACAGTCCAGTCCCACTGTATGAAACCCCGACACAATCCAATCCCACTGTCTGAAACCCCGATACAGTCCAGTCCCACTGTCTGAAACGCCGACACAGTCAAGTGCCACTGTCTGATGCCCCGACACAATCCAATCCCACTGACTGAAACCCCGACACAGTCCAGTCCCACTGTCTGAAACCCCGACACTGTCCAGTCCCAGTGTATGAAACCCCGACACAGTCCAGTCCCACTGTCTGAAACCCCGACACTGTCCAGTCCCACTGTCTGAAACCCCGACACAGTGCAGTCCAGCTGACTGAAACCCCAACACAGTCCAATCCAACAGTCTGAATCCCGAACACAGTGCACTCCGACTGTCTGAAACCCCCGACACAGTCCAAACCCACTGTCTGAAACCACGACACAGTCCAGTCCCAGTGTATGAAACCCAGACACAGTCCAGTCCCACTGTCTGAAATCCCGACACAGTCCAGTCCCACTGTCTGAAATCCCGACACATTCCAGTCCCACTGTATGAAACTCCGACACAGTCCAGTGCCACTGTCTGAAACCCCGACACAGTCTAATCCCACTGTATGAGTCCCGTACACAATCCAATCCCACTGTCTGAAACCCCGACACAGTCCAGTCCCACTGTTTGAAACGCCGACACAGTCCAATGCCACAGTCTGATGCCCCGACACAATCCAATCCCACTGACTGAAACCCCGACACAGTCCAGTCCCACTGTCTGAAACCCCGACACTGTCCAGTCCCACTGTCTGAAACCCCGACACTGTCCAGTCCCACTGTCTGAAACCCCGACACAGTGCAGTCCAGCTGACTGAAACCCCAACACAGTCCAATCCAACAGTCTGAATCCCGAACACAGTGCACTCCCACTGTCTGAAACCCCCGACACAGTCCAATCCCACGGTCTGAAACCCGGACACAGTCCAGTCCCAGTGTATGAAACCCAGACACAGTCCAGTCCCACTGTCTGAAATCCCGACACAGTCCAGTCCCATTGTCTGAAACCCCGACACAATCCAATCCCACTGTCTGAAACCCCGACACAGTCCAGTCCCACTGTCTGAAACGCCGACACAGTCCAATCCCACTGTCTGAAACCCCGACACAGTCCAGTCCCACTGTATGAAACTACGACACAGTCCAGTGCCACTGTCTGAAACCCCGACACAGTCTAGTGCCACTGTCTGAAACCCCAACACAGTCCAGTCCCACTGACCGAAACCCGAAAACAATCCAGTCCCATTGTCTGAAGCTCCGACACAGCCCAGTGCCACTGTCTGAAACCCCGACACAGTCCACTCCCACTGTCTGAAACCCCGACACAGTCGAATCCCACTGTCTGAAACCCCGAAACAGTCCAGTCCCACTGACAGAAACCCCGACACAGTCCAGTCCCATTGTCTGAAACCCCGACACAATCCAATCCCACTGTCTGAAACCCCGACACAGTCCAGTCCCACTGTCTGAAACGCCGACACAGTCCAGTCCCACTCTCTGAAACCCCGACACAGTCCAGTCCCACTGTATGAAACCCAGACACAGTCCAATCCCACTGTCTGAATTCCGAACACAGTCCATTCCCACTGTATGAAACTCCGACACAGTCCAGTGCCACTGTATGAAACCCAGACACAGTCCAGTGCCACTATCTGAAACCCCAACACATTCCAGTCCCACTGTCCGAAACCCCGAAACAGTCCAGTCCCACTGTCTGAAGCTCCGACACAGTCCAATCCCACTGTCTGAATCCCGAACACAGTGCACTCCCACTGTCTGAAACCCCCGACACAGTCCAGTCCCACTGTCTGAAACCCCGGCACAGTCCAGTTCCACTGTCTGAAACCCTGACACAGTCCAGTCCCACTGTCTGAAACCCCGACACAGTCCAGTCCCACTGTATGAAACCCCGACACAATCCAATCCCACTGTCTGAAACCCCGATACAGTCCAGTCCCACTGTCTGAAACGCCGACACAGTCAAGTGCCACTGTCTGATGCCCCGACACAATCCAATCCCACTGACTGAAACCCCGACACAGTCCAGTCCCACTGTCTGAAACCCCGACACTGTCCAGTCCCAGTGTATGAAACCCCGACACAGTCCAGTCCCACTGTCTGAAACCCCGACACTGTCCAGTCCCACTGTCTGAAACCCCGACACAGTGCAGTCCAGCTGACTGAAACCCCAACACAGTCCAATCCAACAGTCTGAATCCCGAACACAGTGCACTCCGACTGTCTGAAACCCCCGACACAGTCCAAACCCACTGTCTGAAACCACGACACAGTCCAGTCCCAGTGTATGAAACCCAGACACAGTCCAGTCCCACTGTCTGAAATCCCGACACAGTCCAGTCCCACTGTCTGAAATCCCGACACATTCCAGTCCCACTGTATGAAACTCCGACACAGTCCAGTGCCACTGTCTGAAACCCCGACACAGTCTAATCCCACTGTATGAGTCCCGTACACAATCCAATCCCACTGTCTGAAACCCCGACACAGTCCAGTCCCACTGTCTGAAAAGCCGACACAGTCCAGTGCCACTGTCTGATGCCCCGACAGTCCAGTCCCACTGTCTGAAACGCCGACCCAGTCCAGTCCCACTGTCTGATGCCCCAACACAGTCCAGTCCCACTGTCTGAAACGCCCACACAGTCCAGTGCCACTGTCTGATGCCCCGACACAGTCCAGTCCCACTGTCTGAAACGCCGACACAGTCCAGTGCCACTGTCTGATGCCCCGACACAATCCAATCCCACTGACTGAAACCCCGACACAGTCCAGTCCCACTGTCTGAAACCCCGAAACAGACCAGTCCCACTGACAGAAACCCCGATACAGTCCAGTCCCATTGTCTGAAACCCCGACACAATCCAATCCCACTGTCTGAAACCCCGACACAGTCCAGTCCCACTGTCTGAAACGCCGACACAGTCCAGTCCCACTCTCTGAAACCCCGACACAGTCCAGTCCCAATGTCTGAAACCCCGACACAGTCCAGTCCCACTGTCTGAAAAGCCGACACAATCCAGTGCCACTGTCTGATGCCCCGACAGTCCAGTCCCACTGTCTGAAACAACGACACAGTCCAGTGCCAGTGTCTGATGCCCCAACACAGTCCAGTCCCACTGTCTGAAACGCCCACACAGTCCAGTGCCACTGTCTGATGCCCCGACACAGTCCAGTCCCACTGTCTGAAACGCCGACACAGTCCAGTGCCACTGTCTGATGCCCCGACACAATCCAATCCCACTGACTGAAACCCCGACACAGTCCAGTCCCACTGTCTGAAACCCCGACACTGTCCAGTCCCACTGTCTGAAACCCCGACACAGTCCACTCCCACTGTCTGAAACCCCGACACAGTCGAATCTCGCTGTCTGAAACCCCGAAACAGTCCAGTCCCACTGACAGAAACCCAGACACAGTCCAGTCCCTTTGTCTGAAACCCCGACACAATCCAATCCCACTGTCTGAAACACCGACACAGTCCAGTCCCACTGTCTGAAACGCCGACACATTCCAGTCCCACTCTCTGAAACCCCGACGCAGTCAAGTCCCACTGTCTGAAACCCCGACACAGTCCAGTCCCACTGTCTGAAAAGCCGACACAGTCCAGTGCCACTGTCTGATGCCCCGACAGTCCAGTCCCACTGTCTGAAACGCCGACACAGTCCAGTGCCACTGTCTGATGCCCCAACACAGTCCTGTCCCACTGTCTGAAACGCCCACACAGTCCAGTGCCACTGTCTGATGCCCCGTCACAGTCCAGTCCCACTGTCTGAAACGCCGACACAGTCCAATGCCACTGTCTGATGCCCCGACACAATCCAATCCCACAGACTGAAACCCCGACACTGTCCAGTCCCACTGTCTAAAACCCCGTCACTGTCCAGTCCCACTGTCTGAAACCCCGACACAGTGCAGTCCAGCTGACTGAAACCCCAACACAGTCCAATCCAACAGTCTGAATCCCGAACACAGTGCACTCCCACTGTCTGAAACCCCCGACACAGTCCAGTCCCACTGTCTGAAAAGCCGACACAATCCAGTGCCACTGTCTGATGCCCCGACAGTCCAGTCCCACTGTCTGAAACAACGACACAGTCCAGTGCCAGTGTCTGATGCCCCAACACAATCCAGTCCCACTGTCTGAAACGCCCACACAGTCCAGTGCCACTGTCTGATGCCCCGACACAATCCAATCCCACTGACTGAAACCCCGACACAGTCCAGTCCCACTGTCTGAAACCCCGACACTGTCCAGTCCCACTGTCTGAAACCCCGACACAGTCCACTCCCACTGTCTGAAACCCCGACACAGTCGAATCTCGCTGTCTGAAACCCCGAAACAGTCCAGTCCCACTGACAGAAACCCCGACACAGTCCAGTCCCTTTGTCTGAAACCCCGACACAATCCAATCCCACTGTCTGAAACCCCGACACAGTCCAGTCCCACTGTCTGAAACGCCGACACAGTCCAGTCCCACTCTCTGAAACCCCGATGCAGTCAAGTCCCACTGTCTGAAACCCCGACACAGTCCAGTCCCACTGTCTGAAAAGCCGACACAGTCCAGTCCCACTGTCTGAAACGCCGACACAGTCCAGTCCCACTCTCTGAAACCCCGACACAGTCCAGTCCCAATGTCTGAAACCCCGACACAGTCCAGTCCCACTGTCTGAAAAGCCGACACAATCCAGTGCCACTGTCTGATGCCCCGACAGTCCAGTCCCACTGTCTGAAACAACGACACAGTCCAGTGCCAGTGTCTGATGCACCAACACAGTCCAGTCCCAATGTCTGAAACGCCCACACAGTCCAGTGCCACTGTCTGATGCCCCGACACAGTCCAGTCCCACTGTCTGAAATGCCGACACAGTCTAGTGCCACTGCCTGATGCCCCGACACAATCCAATCCCACTGACTGAAACCCCGACACAGTCCAGTCCCACTGTCTGAAACCCCGAGACTGTCCTGTCCCACTGTATGAAACCCCGACACAGTCCAGTCGCACTGTCTGAAACCCCGACACTGTCCAGTCCCACTGTCTGAAACCCCGACATTGTCCAGTCCCACTGTCTGAAACCCCGACACTGTCCAGTCCCACTGTCTGAAACCCCGACACAGTCCACTCCCACTGTCTGAAACCCCGACACAGTCGAATCTCGCTGTCTGAAACCCCGAAACAGTCCAGTCCCACTGACAGAAACCCCGACACAGTCCAGTCCCTTTGTCTGAAACCCCGACACAATCCAATCCCACTGTCTGAAACCCCGACACTGTCCAGTCCCACTGTCTGAAACGCCGACACAGTCCAGTCCCACTCTCTGAAACCCCGACGCAGTCAAGTCCCACTGTCTGAAACCCCGACACAGTCCAGTCCCACTGTCTGAAAAGCCGACACAGTCCAGTGCCACTGTCTGATGCCCCGACAGTCCAGTCCCACTGTCTGAAACGCCGACACAGTCCAATGCCACTGTCTGATGCCCCGACACAATCCAATCCCACTGACTGAAACCCCGACACAGTCCAGTCCCACTGTCTGAAATCCCGACACTGTCCAGTCCCACTGTCTGAAACCCCGACACAGTACACTCCCACTGTCTGAAACCCCGACACAGTCGAATCCCGCTGTCTGAAACCCCGAAACAGTCCAGTCCCACTGACAGAAACCCGACACTGTCCAGTCCCACTGTCTGAAACCCCGACACTGTCCAGTCCCACTGTCTGAAACCCCGACACAGTGCAGTCCAGCTGACTGAAACCCCAACACAGTCCAATCCAACAGTCTGAATCCCGAACACAGTGCACTCCCACTGTCTGAAACCCCCGACACAGTCCAATCCCACTGTCTGAAACCCCGACACAGTCCAGTCCCAGTGTATGAAACCCAGACACAGTCCAGTCCCACTGTCTGAAATCCCGACACAGTCCAGTCCCATTGTCTGAAACCCCGACACAATCCAATCCCACTGTCTGAAACCCCGACACAGTCCAGTCCCACTGTCTGAAACGCCGACACAGTCCAGTCCCACTCTCTGAAACCCCGACACAGTCCAGTCCCACTGTATGAAACTCCGACACAGTCCAGTGCCACTGTCTGAAACCCCGACACAGTCTAGTGCCACTGTCTGAAACCCCAACACAGTCCAGTCCCACTGACCGAAACCCGAAAACAGTCCAGTCCCATTGTCTGAAGCTCCGACACAGTCCAGTGCCACTGTCTGAAACCCCGACACAGTCCACTCCCACTGTCTGAAACCCCGACACAGTCGAATCCCACTGTCTGAAACCCCAAAACAGTCCAGTCCCACTGACAGAAACCCCGACACAGTCCAGTCCCATTGTATGAAACCCCGACACAATCCAATCCCACTGTCTGAAACGCCGACACAGTCAAGTGCCACTGTCTGATGCCCCGACACAATCCAATCCCACTGACTGAAACCCCGACACAGTCCAGTCACACTGTCTGAAACCCCGACACTGTCCAGTCCCAGTGTATGAAACCCCGACACAGTCCAGTCCCACTGTCTGAAACCCCGACACTGTCCAGTCCCACTGTCTGAAACCCCGACACTGTCCAGTCCCACTGTCTGAAACCCCGACACAGTGCAGTCCAGCTGACTGAAACCCCAACACAGTCCAATCCAACAGTCTGAATCCCGAACACAGTGCACTCCCACTGTCTGAAACCCCCGACACAGTCCAATCCCACTGTCTGAAAACCCGACACAGTCCAGTCCCAGTGTATGAAACCCAGACACAGTCCAGTCCCACTGTCTGAAATCCCGACACAGTCCAGTCCCATTGTCTGAAACCCCGACGCAATCCAATCCCACTGTCTGAATCGCCGACACAGTCCAGTCCCACTGTCTGAAATCCCGACACAGTCCAGTCCCACTGTCTGAAACCCCGACACAGTCCAGTCCCACTGTATGAAACTCCGACACAGTCCAGTGCCACTGTATGAAACCCCGACACAGTCTAGTGCCACTGTCTGAAACCCCAACACAGTCCAGTCCCACTGACCGAAACCCGAAAACAGTCCAGTCCCATTGTCTGAAGCTCCGACACAGTCCAGTGCCACTGACTGAAACCCCAACACAGTCCAGTCCCACTGTCTGAAGCTCCGACACAGTCCAATCCCATTGTCTGAATCCCGAACACAGTGCAGTCCCACTGTCTGAAACCCCCGACACAGTCCAGTCCCACTCTCTGAAACCCCGACGCAGTCAAGTCCCACTGTCTGAAACCCCGACACAGTCCAGTCCCACTGTCTGAAAAGCCGACACGGTCCAGTGCCACTGTCTGATGCCCCGACAGTCCAGTCCCACTGTCTGAAACGCCGACACAGTCCAATGCCACTGTCTGATGCCCCGACACAATCCAATCCCACTGACTGAAACCCCGACACAGTCCAGTCCCACTGTCTGAAACCCCGACAATGTCCAGTCCCACTGTCTGAAACCCCGACACAGTCCACTCCCACTGTCTGAAACCCCGACACAGTCGAATCCCGCTGTATGAAACCCCGAAACAGTCCAGTCCCACTGACAGAAACCCGACACTGTCCAGTCCCACTGTCTGAAACCCCGACACTGTCCAGTCCCACTGTCTGAAACCCCGACACAGTGCAGTCCAGCTGACTGAAACCCCAACACAGTCCAATCCAACAGTCTGAATCCCGAACACAGTGCACTCCCACTGTCTGAAACCCCCGACACAGTCCAATCCCACTGTCTGAAACCCCGACACAGTCCAGTCCCAGTGTATGAAACCCAGACACAGTCCAGTCCCACTGTCTGAAATCCCGACACAGTCTAGTCCCATTGTCTGAAACCCCGACACAATCCAATCCCACTGTCTGAAACCCCGACACAGTCCAGTCCCACTGTCTGAAACGCCGACACAGTCCAGTCCCACTGTCTGAAACCCCGACACAGTCCAGTCCCACTGTATGAAACTCCGACACAGTCCAGTGCCACTGTCTGAAACACCGACACAGTCTAGTGCCACTGTCTGAAACCCCAACACAGTCCAGTCCCACTGACCGAAACCCGAAAACAGTCCAGTCCCATTGTCTGAAGCTCCGACACAGTCCAGTGCCACTGTCTGAAACCCCGACACAGTCCACTCCCACTGTCTGAAACCCCGAAACAGTCCAGTCCCACTGACAGAAACCCCGACACAGTCCAGTCCCATTGTATGAAACCCCGACACAATCCAATCCCACTGTCTGAAACGCCGACACAGTCAAGTGCCACTGTCTGATGCCCCGACACAATCCAATCCCACTGACTGAAACCCCGACACAGTCCAGACACACTGTCTGAAACCCCGACACTGTCCAGTCCCAGTGTATGAAACCCCGACACAGTCCAGTCCCACTGTCTGAAACCCCGACACTGTCCAGTCCCACTGTCTGAAACCCCGACACTGTCCAGTCCCACTCTCTGAAACCCCGACACAGTCCAGTCCCACTGTATGAAACCCAGACACAGTCCAATCCCACTGTCTGAATTCCGAACACAGTCCATTCCCACTGTATGAAACTCCGACACAGTCCAGTCGCACTGTCTGAAACCCCGACACTGTCCAGTCCCACTGTCTGAAACCCCGACATTGTCCAGTCCCACTGTCTGAAACCCCGACACTGTCCAGTCCCACTGTCTGAAACCCCGACACAGTCCACTCCCACTGTCTGAAACCCCGACACAGTCGAATCTCGCTGTCTGAAACCCCGAAACAGTCCAGTCCCACTGACAGAAACCCCGACACAGTCCAGTCCCTTTGTCTGAAACCCCGACACAATCCAATCCCACTGTCTGAAACCCCGACACAGTCCAGTCCCACTGTCTGAAACGCCGACACAGTCCAGTCCCACTCTCTGAAACCCCGACGCAGTCAAGTCCCACTGTCTGAAACCCCGACACAGTCCAGTCCCACTGTCTGAAAAGCCGACACAGTCCAGTGCCACTGTCTGATGCCCCGACAGTCCAGTCCCACTGTCTGAAACGCCGACACAGTCCAATGCCACTGTCTGATGCCCCGACACAATCCAATCCCACTGACTGAAACCCCGACACAGTCCAGTCCCACTGTCTGAAATCCCGACACTGTCCAGTCCCACTGTCTGAAACCCCGACACAGTACACTCCCACTGTCTGAAACCCCGACACAGTCGAATCCCGCTGTCTGAAACCCCGAAACAGTCCAGTCCCACTGACAGAAACCCGACACTGTCCAGTCCCACTGTCTGAAACCCCGACACTGTCCAGTCCCACTGTCTGAAACCCCGACACAGTGCAGTCCAGCTGACTGAAACCCCAACACAGTCCAATCCAACAGTCTGAATCCCGAACACAGTGCACTCCCACTGTCTGAAACCCCCGACACAGTCCAATCCCACTGTCTGAAACCCCGACACAGTCCAGTCCCAGTGTATGAAACCCAGACACAGTCCAGTCCCACTGTCTGAAATCCCGACACAGTCCAGTCCCATTGTCTGAAACCCCGACACAATCCAATCCCACTGTCTGAAACCCCGACACAGTCCAGTCCCACTGTCTGAAACGCCGACACAGTCCAGTCCCACTCTCTGAAACCCCGACACAGTCCAGTCCCACTGTATGAAACTCCGACACAGTCCAGTGCCACTGTCTGAAACCCCGACACAGTCTAGTGCCACTGTCTGAAACCCCAACACAGTCCAGTCCCACTGACCGAAACCCGAAAACAGTCCAGTCCCATTGTCTGAAGCTCCGACACAGTCCAGTGCCACTGTCTGAAACCCCGACACAGTCCACTCCCACTGTCTGAAACCCCGACACAGTCGAATCCCACTGTCTGAAACCCCAAAACAGTCCAGTCCCACTGACAGAAACCCCGACACAGTCCAGTCCCATTGTATGAAACCCCGACACAATCCAATCCCACTGTCTGAAACGCCGACACAGTCAAGTGCCACTGTCTGATGCCCCGACACAATCCAATCCCACTGACTGAAACCCCGACACAGTCCAGTCACACTGTCTGAAACCCCGACACTGTCCAGTCCCAGTGTATGAAACCCCGACACAGTCCAGTCCCACTGTCTGAAACCCCGACACTGTCCAGTCCCACTGTCTGAAACCCCGACACTGTCCAGTCCCACTGTCTGAAACCCCGACACAGTGCAGTCCAGCTGACTGAAACCCCAACACAGTCCAATCCAACAGTCTGAATCCCGAACACAGTGCACTCCCACTGTCTGAAACCCCCGACACAGTCCAATCCCACTGTCTGAAAACCCGACACAGTCCAGTCCCAGTGTATGAAACCCAGACACAGTCCAGTCCCACTGTCTGAAATCCCGACACAGTCCAGTCCCATTGTCTGAAACCCCGACGCAATCCAATCCCACTGTCTGAATCGCCGACACAGTCCAGTCCCACTGTCTGAAATCCCGACACAGTCCAGTCCCACTGTCTGAAACCCCGACACAGTCCAGTCCCACTGTATGAAACTCCGACACAGTCCAGTGCCACTGTATGAAACCCCGACACAGTCTAGTGCCACTGTCTGAAACCCCAACACAGTCCAGTCCCACTGACCGAAACCCGAAAACAGTCCAGTCCCATTGTCTGAAGCTCCGACACAGTCCAGTGCCACTGACTGAAACCCCAACACAGTCCAGTCCCACTGTCTGAAGCTCCGACACAGTCCAATCCCATTGTCTGAATCCCGAACACAGTGCAGTCCCACTGTCTGAAACCCCCGACACAGTCCAGTCCCACTCTCTGAAACCCCGACGCAGTCAAGTCCCACTGTCTGAAACCCCGACACAGTCCAGTCCCACTGTCTGAAAAGCCGACACGGTCCAGTGCCACTGTCTGATGCCCCGACAGTCCAGTCCCACTGTCTGAAACGCCGACACAGTCCAATGCCACTGTCTGATGCCCCGACACAATCCAATCCCACTGACTGAAACCCCGACACAGTCCAGTCCCACTGTCTGAAACCCCGACAATGTCCAGTCCCACTGTCTGAAACCCCGACACAGTCCACTCCCACTGTCTGAAACCCCGACACAGTCGAATCCCGCTGTATGAAACCCCGAAACAGTCCAGTCCCACTGACAGAAACCCGACACTGTCCAGTCCCACTGTCTGAAACCCCGACACTGTCCAGTCCCACTGTCTGAAACCCCGACACAGTGCAGTCCAGCTGACTGAAACCCCAACACAGTCCAATCCAACAGTCTGAATCCCGAACACAGTGCACTCCCACTGTCTGAAACCCCCGACACAGTCCAATCCCACTGTCTGAAACCCCGACACAGTCCAGTCCCAGTGTATGAAACCCAGACACAGTCCAGTCCCACTGTCTGAAATCCCGACACAGTCTAGTCCCATTGTCTGAAACCCCGACACAATCCAATCCCACTGTCTGAAACCCCGACACAGTCCAGTCCCACTGTCTGAAACGCCGACACAGTCCAGTCCCACTGTCTGAAACCCCGACACAGTCCAGTCCCACTGTATGAAACTCCGACACAGTCCAGTGCCACTGTCTGAAACACCGACACAGTCTAGTGCCACTGTCTGAAACCCCAACACAGTCCAGTCCCACTGACCGAAACCCGAAAACAGTCCAGTCCCATTGTCTGAAGCTCCGACACAGTCCAGTGCCACTGTCTGAAACCCCGACACAGTCCACTCCCACTGTCTGAAACCCCGAAACAGTCCAGTCCCACTGACAGAAACCCCGACACAGTCCAGTCCCATTGTATGAAACCCCGACACAATCCAATCCCACTGTCTGAAACGCCGACACAGTCAAGTGCCACTGTCTGATGCCCCGACACAATCCAATCCCACTGACTGAAACCCCGACACAGTCCAGACACACTGTCTGAAACCCCGACACTGTCCAGTCCCAGTGTATGAAACCCCGACACAGTCCAGTCCCACTGTCTGAAACCCCGACACTGTCCAGTCCCACTGTCTGAAACCCCGACACTGTCCAGTCCCACTCTCTGAAACCCCGACACAGTCCAGTCCCACTGTATGAAACCCAGACACAGTCCAATCCCACTGTCTGAATTCCGAACACAGTCCATTCCCACTGTATGAAACTCCGACACAGTCCAGTCGCACTGTCTGAAACACCGACACTGTCCAGTCCCACTGTCTGAAACCCCGACATTGTCCAGTCCCACTGTCTGAAACCCCGACACTGTCCAGTCCCACTGTCTGAAACCCCGACACAGTCCACTCCCACTGTCTGAAACCCCGACACAGTCGAATCTCGCTGTCTGAAACCCCGAAACAGTCCAGTCCCACTGACAGAAACCCCGACACAGTCCAGTCCCTTTGTCTGAAACCCCGACACAATCCAATCCCACTGTCTGAAACCCCGACACAGTCCAGTCCCACTGTCTGAAACGCCGACACAGTCCAGTCCCACTCTCTGAAACCCCGACGCAGTCAAGTCCCACTGTCTGAAACCCCGACACAGTCCAGTCCCACTGTCTGAAAAGCCGACACAGTCCAGTGCCACTGTCTGATGCCCCGACAGTCCAGTCCCACTGTCTGAAACGCCGACACAGTCCAATGCCACTGTCTGATGCCCCGACACAATCCAATCCCACTGACTGAAACCCCGACACAGTCCAGTCCCACTGTCTGAAATCCCGACACTGTCCAGTCCCACTGTCTGAAACCCCGACACAGTACACTCCCACTGTCTGAAACCCCGACACAGTCGAATCCCGCTGTCTGAAACCCCGAAACAGTCCAGTCCCACTGACAGAAACCCGACACTGTCCAGTCCCACTGTCTGAAACCCCGACACTGTCCAGTCCCACTGTCTGAAACCCCGACACAGTGCAGTCCAGCTGACTGAAACCCCAACACAGTCCAATCCAACAGTCTGAATCCCGAACACAGTGCACTCCCACTGTCTGAAACCCCCGACACAGTCCAATCCCACTGTCTGAAACCCCGACACAGTCCAGTCCCAGTGTATGAAACCCAGACACAGTCCAGTCCCACTGTCTGAAATCCCGACACAGTCCAGTCCCATTGTCTGAAACCCCGACACAATCCAATCCCACTGTCTGAAACCCCGACACAGTCCAGTCCCACTGTCTGAAACGCCGACACAGTCCAGTCCCACTCTCTGAAACCCCGACACAGTCCAGTCCCACTGTATGAAACTCCGACACAGTCCAGTGCCACTGTCTGAAACCCCGACACAGTCTAGTGCCACTGTCTGAAACCCCAACACAGTCCAGTCCCACTGACCGAAACCCGAAAACAGTCCAGTCCCATTGTCTGAAGCTCCGACACAGTCCAGTGCCACTGTCTGAAACCCCGACACAGTCCACTCCCACTGTCTGAAACCCCGACACAGTCGAATCCCACTGTCTGAAACCCCAAAACAGTCCAGTCCCACTGACAGAAACCCCGACACAGTCCAGTCCCATTGTATGAAACCCCGACACAATCCAATCCCACTGTCTGAAACGCCGACACAGTCAAGTGCCACTGTCTGATGCCCCGACACAATCCAATCCCACTGACTGAAACCCCGACACAGTCCAGTCACACTGTCTGAAACCCCGACACTGTCCAGTCCCAGTGTATGAAACCCCGACACAGTCCAGTCCCACTGTCTGAAACCCCGACACTGTCCAGTCCCACTGTCTGAAACCCCGACACTGTCCAGTCCCACTGTCTGAAACCCCGACACAGTGCAGTCCAGCTGACTGAAACCCCAACACAGTCCAATCCAACAGTCTGAATCCCGAACACAGTGCACTCCCACTGTCTGAAACCCCCGACACAGTCCAATCCCACTGTCTGAAAACCCGACACAGTCCAGTCCCAGTGTATGAAACCCAGACACAGTCCAGTCCCACTGTCTGAAATCCCGACACAGTCCAGTCCCATTGTCTGAAACCCCGACGCAATCCAATCCCACTGTCTGAATCGCCGACACAGTCCAGTCCCACTGTATGAAATCCCGACACAGTCCAGTCCCACTGTCTGAAACCCCGACACAGTCCAGTCCCACTGTATGAAACTCCGACACAGTCCAGTGCCACTGTATGAAACCCCGACACAGTCTAGTGCCACTGTCTGAAACCCCAACACAGTCCAGTCCCACTGACCGAAACCCGAAAACAGTCCAGTCCCATTGTCTGAAGCTCCGACACAGTCCAGTGCCACTGACTGAAACCCCAACACAGTCCAGTCCCACTGTCTGAAGCTCCGACACAGTCCAATCCCATTGTCTGAATCCCGAACACAGTGCAGTCCCACTGTCTGAAACCCCCGACACAGTCCAGTCCCACTCTCTGAAACCCCGACGCAGTCAAGTCCCACTGTCTGAAACCCCGACACAGTCCAGTCCCACTGTCTGAAAAGCCGACACGGTCCAGTGCCACTGTCTGATGCCCCGACAGTCCAGTCCCACTGTCTGAAACGCCGACACAGTCCAATGCCACTGTCTGATGCCCCGACACAATCCAATCCCACTGACTGAAACCCCGACACAGTCCAGTCCCACTGTCTGAAACCCCGACAATGTCCAGTCCCACTGTCTGAAACCCCGACACAGTCCACTCCCACTGTCTGAAACCCCGACACAGTCGAATCCCGCTGTATGAAACCCCGAAACAGTCCAGTCCCACTGACAGAAACCCGACACTGTCCAGTCCCACTGTCTGAAACCCCGACACTGTCCAGTCCCACTGTCTGAAACCCCGACACAGTGCAGTCCAGCTGACTGAAACCCCAACACAGTCCAATCCAACAGTCTGAATCCCGAACACAGTGCACTCCCACTGTCTGAAACCCCCGACACAGTCCAATCCCACTGTCTGAAACCCCGACACAGTCCAGTCCCAGTGTATGAAACCCAGACACAGTCCAGTCCCACTGTCTGAAATCCCGACACAGTCTAGTCCCATTGTCTGAAACCCCGACACAATCCAATCCCACTGTCTGAAACCCCGACACAGTCCAGTCCCACTGTCTGAAACGCCGACACAGTCCAGTCCCACTGTCTGAAACCCCGACACAGTCCAGTCCCACTGTATGAAACTCCGACACAGTCCAGTGCCACTGTCTGAAACACCGACACAGTCTAGTGCCACTGTCTGAAACCCCAACACAGTCCAGTCCCACTGACCGAAACCCGAAAACAGTCCAGTCCCATTGTCTGAAGCTCCGACACAGTCCAGTGCCACTGTCTGAAACCCCGACACAGTCCACTCCCACTGTCTGAAACCCCGAAACAGTCCAGTCCCACTGACAGAAACCCCGACACAGTCCAGTCCCATTGTATGAAACCCCGACACAATCCAATCCCACTGTCTGAAACGCCGACACAGTCAAGTGCCACTGTCTGATGCCCCGACACAATCCAATCCCACTGACTGAAACCCCGACACAGTCCAGACACACTGTCTGAAACCCCGACACTGTCCAGTCCCAGTGTATGAAACCCCGACACAGTCCAGTCCCACTGTCTGAAACCCCGACACTGTCCAGTCCCACTGTCTGAAACCCCGACACTGTCCAGTCCCACTCTCTGAAACCCCGACACAGTCCAGTCCCACTGTATGAAACCCAGACACAGTCCAATCCCACTGTCTGAATTCCGAACACAGTCCATTCCCACTGTATGAAACTCCGACACAGTCCAGTGCCACTGTATGAAACCCAGACACAGTCCAGTGCCACTATCTGAAACCCCAACACATTCCAGTCCCACTGTCCGAAACCCCGAAACAGTCCAGTCCCACTGTCTGAAGCTCCGACACAGTCCAATCCCACTGTCTGAATCCCGAACACAGTGCACTCCCACTGTCTGAAACCCCCGACACAGTCCAGTCCCACTGTCTGAAACCCCGGCACAGTCCAGTTCCACTGTCTGAAACCCTGACACAGTCCAGTCCCACTGTCTGAAACCCCGACACAGTCCAGTCCCACTGTATGAAACCCCGACACAATCCAATCCCACTGTCTGAAACCCCGATACAGTCCAGTCCCACTGTCTGAAACGCCGACACAGTCAAGTGCCACTGTCTGATGCCCCGACACAATCCAATCCCACTGACTGAAACCCCGACACAGTCCAGTCCCACTGTCTGAAACCCCGACACTGTCCAGTCCCAGTGTATGAAACCCCGACACAGTCCAGTCCCACTGTCTGAAACCCCGACACTGTCCAGTCCCACTGTCTGAAACCCCGACACAGTGCAGTCCAGCTGACTGAAACCCCAACACAGTCCAATCCAACAGTCTGAATCCCGAACACAGTGCACTCCGACTGTCTGAAACCCCCGACACAGTCCAAACCCACTGTCTGAAACCACGACACAGTCCAGTCCCAGTGTATGAAACCCAGACACAGTCCAGTCCCACTGTCTGAAATCCCGACACAGTCCAGTCCCACTGTCTGAAATCCCGACACATTCCAGTCCCACTGTATGAAACTCCGACACAGTCCAGTGCCACTGTCTGAAACCCCGACACAGTCTAATCCCACTGTATGAGTCCCGTACACAATCCAATCCCACTGTCTGAAACCCCGACACAGTCCAGTCCCACTGTCTGAAAAGCCGACACAGTCCAGTGCCACTGTCTGATGCCCCGACAGTCCAGTCCCACTGTCTGAAACGCCGACCCAGTCCAGTCCCACTGTCTGATGCCCCAACACAGTCCAGTCCCACTGTCTAAAACGCCCACACAGTCCAGTGCCACTGTCTGATGCCCCGACACAGTCCAGTCCCACTGTCTGAAACGCCGACACAGTCCAGTGCCACTGTCTGATGCCCCGACACAATCCAATCCCACTGACTGAAACCCCGACACAGTCCAGTCCCACTGTCTGAAACCCCGAAACAGACCAGTCCCACTGACAGAAACCCCGATACAGTCCAGTCCCATTGTCTGAAACCCCGACACAATCCAATCCCACTGTCTGAAACCCCGACACAGTCCAGTCCCACTGTCTGAAACGCCGACACAGTCCAGTCCCACTCTCTGAAACCCCGACACAGTCCAGTCCCAATGTCTGAAACCCCGACACAGTCCAGTCCCACTGTCTGAAAAGCCGACACAATCCAGTGCCACTGTCTGATGCCCCGACAGTCCAGTCCCACTGTCTGAAACAACGACACAGTCCAGTGCCAGTGTCTGATGCCCCAACACAGTCCAGTCCCACTGTCTGAAACGCCCACACAGTCCAGTGCCACTGTCTGATGCCCCGACACAGTCCAGTCCCACTGTCTGAAACGCCGACACAGTCCAGTGCCACTGTCTGATGCCCCGACACAATCCAATCCCACTGACTGAAACCCCGACACAGTCCAGTCCCACTGTCTGAAACCCCGACACTGTCCAGTCCCACTGTCTGAAACCCCGACACAGTCCACTCCCACTGTCTGAAACCCCGACACAGTCGAATCTCGCTGTCTGAAACCCCGAAACAGTCCAGTCCCACTGACAGAAACCCAGACACAGTCCAGTCCCTTTGTCTGAAACCCCGACACAATCCAATCCCACTGTCTGAAACACCGACACAGTCCAGTCCCACTGTCTGAAACGCCGACACATTCCAGTCCCACTCTCTGAAACCCCGACGCAGTCAAGTCCCACTGTCTGAAACCCCGACACAGTCCAGTCCCACTGTCTGAAAAGCCGACACAGTCCAGTGCCACTGTCTGATGCCCCGACAGTCCAGTCCCACTGTCTGAAACGCCGACACAGTCCAGTGCCACTGTCTGATGCCCCAACACAGTCCTGTCCCACTGTCTGAAATGCCCACACAGTCCAGTGCCACTGTCTGATGCCCCGTCACAGTCCAGTCCCACTGTCTGAAACGCCGACACAGTCCAATGCCACTGTCTGATGCCCCGACACAATCCAATCCCACAGACTGAAACCCCGACACTGTCCAGTCCCACTGTCTAAAACCCCGTCACTGTCCAGTCCCACTGTCTGAAACCCCGACACAGTGCAGTCCAGCTGACTGAAACCCCAACACAGTCCAATCCAACAGTCTGAATCCCGAACACAGTGCACTCCCACTGTCTGAAACCCCCGACACAGTCCAGTCCCACTGTCTGAAAAGCCGACACAATCCAGTGCCACTGTCTGATGCCCCGACAGTCCAGTCCCACTGTCTGAAACAACGACACAGTCCAGTGCCAGTGTCTGATGCCCCAACACAATCCAGTCCCACTGTCTGAAACGCCCACACAGTCCAGTGCCACTGTCTGATGCCCCGACACAATCCAATCCCACTGACTGAAACCCCGACACAGTCCAGTCCCACTGTCTGAAACCCCGACACTGTCCAGTCCCACTGTCTGAAACCCCGACACAGTCCACTCCCACTGTCTGAAACCCCGACACAGTCGAATCTCGCTGTCTGAAACCCCGAAACAGTCCAGTCCCACTGACAGAAACCCCGACACAGTCCAGTCCCTTTGTCTGAAACCCCGACACAATCCAATCCCACTGTCTGAAACCCCGACACAGTCCAGTCCCACTGTCTGAAACGCCGACACAGTCCAGTCCCACTCTCTGAAACCCCGATGCAGTCAAGTCCCACTGTCTGAAACCCCGACACAGTCCAGTCCCACTGTCTGAAAAGCCGACACAGTCCAGTCCCACTGTCTGAAACGCCGACACAGTCCAGTCCCACTCTCTGAAACCCCGACACAGTCCAGTCCCAATGTCTGAAACCCCGACACAGTCCAGTCCCACTGTCTGAAAAGCCGACACAATCCAGTGCCACTGTCTGATGCCCCGACAGTCCAGTCCCACTGTCTGAAACAACGACACAGTCCAGTGCCAGTGTCTGATGCACCAACACAGTCCAGTCCCAATGTCTGAAACGCCCACACAGTCCAGTGCCACTGTCTGATGCCCCGACACAGTCCAGTCCCACTGTCTGAAATGCCGACACAGTCTAGTGCCACTGCCTGATGCCCCAACACAATCCAATCCCACTGACTGAAACCCCGACACAGTCCAGTCCCACTGTCTGAAACCCCGAGACTGTCCTGTCCCACTGTATGAAACCCCGACACAGTCCAGTCGCACTGTCTGAAACCCCGACACTGTCCAGTCCCACTGTCTGAAACCCCGACATTGTCCAGTCCCACTGTCTGAAACCCCGACACTGTCCAGTCCCACTGTCTGAAACCCCGACACAGTCCACTCCCACTGTCTGAAACCCCGACACAGTCGAATCTCGCTGTCTGAAACCCCGAAACAGTCCAGTCCCACTGACAGAAACCCCGACACAGTCCAGTCCCTTTGTCTGAAACCCCGACACAATCCAATCCCACTGTCTGAAACCCCGACACAGTCCAGTCCCACTGTCTGAAACGCCGACACAGTCCAGTCCCACTCTCTGAAACCCCGACGCAGTCAAGTCCCACTGTCTGAAACCCCGACACAGTCCAGTCCCACTGTCTGAAAAGCCGACACAGTCCAGTGCCACTGTCTGATGCCCCGACAGTCCAGTCCCACTGTCTGAAACGCCGACACAGTCCAATGCCACTGTCTGATGCCCCGACACAATCCAATCCCACTGACTGAAACCCCGACACAGTCCAGTCCCACTGTCTGAAATCCCGACACTGTCCAGTCCCACTGTCTGAAACCCCGACACAGTACACTCCCACTGTCTGAAACCCCGACACAGTCGAATCCCGCTGTCTGAAACCCCGAAACAGTCCAGTCCCACTGACAGAAACCCGACACTGTCCAGTCCCACTGTCTGAAACCCCGACACTGTCCAGTCCCACTGTCTGAAACCCCGACACAGTGCAGTCCAGCTGACTGAAACCCCAACACAGTCCAATCCAACAGTCTGAATCCCGAACACAGTGCACTCCCACTGTCTGAAACCCCCGACACAGTCCAATCCCACTGTCTGAAACCCCGACACAGTCCAGTCCCAGTGTATGAAACCCAGACACAGTCCAGTCCCACTGTCTGAAATCCCGACACAGTCCAGTCCCATTGTCTGAAACCCCGACACAATCCAATCCCACTGTCTGAAACCCCGACACAGTCCAGTCCCACTGTCTGAAACGCCGACACAGTCCAGTCCCACTCTCTGAAACCCCGACACAGTCCAGTCCCACTGTATGAAACTCCGACACAGTCCAGTGCCACTGTCTGAAACCCCGACACAGTCTAGTGCCACTGTCTGAAACCCCAACACAGTCCAGTCCCACTGACCGAAACCCGAAAACAGTCCAGTCCCATTGTCTGAAGCTCCGACACAGTCCAGTGCCACTGTCTGAAACCCCGACACAGTCCACTCCCACTGTCTGAAACCCCGACACAGTCGAATCCCACTGTCTGAAACCCCAAAACAGTCCAGTCCCACTGACAGAAACCCCGACACAGTCCAGTCCCATTGTATGAAACCCCGACACAATCCAATCCCACTGTCTGAAACGCCGACACAGTCAAGTGCCACTGTCTGATGCCCCGACACAATCCAATCCCACTGACTGAAACCCCGACACAGTCCAGTCACACTGTCTGAAACCCCGACACTGTCCAGTCCCAGTGTATGAAACCCCGACACAGTCCAGTCCCACTGTCTGAAACCCCGACACTGTCCAGTCCCACTGTCTGAAACCCCGACACTGTCCAGTCCCACTGTCTGAAACCCCGACACAGTGCAGTCCAGCTGACTGAAACCCCAACACAGTCCAATCCAACAGTCTGAATCCCGAACACAGTGCACTCCCACTGTCTGAAACCCCCGACACAGTCCAATCCCACTGTCTGAAAACCCGACACAGTCCAGTCCCAGTGTATGAAACCCAGACACAGTCCAGTCCCACTGTCTGAAATCCCGACACAGTCCAGTCCCATTGTCTGAAACCCCGACGCAATCCAATCCCACTGTCTGAATCGCCGACACAGTCCAGTCCCACTGTCTGAAATCCCGACACAGTCCAGTCCCACTGTCTGAAACCCCGACACAGTCCAGTCCCACTGTATGAAACTCCGACACAGTCCAGTGCCACTGTATGAAACCCCGACACAGTCTAGTGCCACTGTCTGAAACCCCAACACAGTCCAGTCCCACTGACCGAAACCCGAAAACAGTCCAGTCCCATTGTCTGAAGCTCCGACACAGTCCAGTGCCACTGACTGAAACCCCAACACAGTCCAGTCCCACTGTCTGAAGCTCCGACACAGTCCAATCCCATTGTCTGAATCCCGAACACAGTGCAGTCCCACTGTCTGAAACCCCCGACACAGTCCAGTCCCACTCTCTGAAAACCCGACGCAGTCAAGTCCCACTGTCTGAAACCCCGACACAGTCCAGTCCCACTGTCTGAAAAGCCGACACGGTCCAGTGCCACTGTCTGATGCCCCGACAGTCCAGTCCCACTGTCTGAAACGCCGACACAGTCCAATGCCACTGTCTGATGCCCCGACACAATCCAATCCCACTGACTGAAACCCCGACACAGTCCAGTCCCACTGTCTGAAACCCCGACAATGTCCAGTCCCACTGTCTGAAACCCCGACACAGTCCACTCCCACTGTCTGAAACCCCGACACAGTCGAATCCCGCTGTATGAAACCCCGAAACAGTCCAGTCCCACTGACAGAAACCCGACACTGTCCAGTCCCACTGTCTGAAACCCCGACACTGTCCAGTCCCACTGTCTGAAACCCCGACACAGTGCAGTCCAGCTGACTGAAACCCCAACACAGTCCAATCCAACAGTCTGAATCCCGAACACAGTGCACTCCCACTGTCTGAAACCCCCGACACAGTCCAATCCCACTGTCTGAAACCCCGACACAGTCCAGTCCCAGTGTATGAAACCCAGACACAGTCCAGTCCCACTGTCTGAAATCCCGACACAGTCTAGTCCCATTGTCTGAAACCCCGACACAATCCAATCCCACTGTCTGAAACCCCGACACAGTCCAGTCCCACTGTCTGAAACGCCGACACAGTCCAGTCCCACTGTCTGAAACCCCGACACAGTCCAGTCCCACTGTATGAAACTCCGACACAGTCCAGTGCCACTGTCTGAAACACCGACACAGTCTAGTGCCACTGTCTGAAACCCCAACACAGTCCAGTCCCACTGACCGAAACCCGAAAACAGTCCAGTCCCATTGTCTGAAGCTCCGACACAGTCCAGTGCCACTGTCTGAAACCCCGACACAGTCCACTCCCACTGTCTGAAACCCCGAAACAGTCCAGTCCCACTGACAGAAACCCCGACACAGTCCAGTCCCATTGTATGAAACCCCGACACAATCCAATCCCACTGTCTGAAACGCCGACACAGTCAAGTGCCACTGTCTGATGCCCCGACACAATCCAATCCCACTGACTGAAACCCCGACACAGTCCAGACACACTGTCTGAAACCCCGACACTGTCCAGTCCCAGTGTATGAAACCCCGACACAGTCCAGTCCCACTGTCTGAAACCCCGACACTGTCCAGTCCCACTGTCTGAAACCCCGACACTGTCCAGTCCCACTGTCTGAAACCCCGACACAGTGCAGTCCAGCTGACTGAAACCCCAACACAGTCCAATCCAACAGTCTGAATCCCGAACACAGTGCACTCCCACTGTCTGAAACCCCCGACACAGTCCAATCCCACTGTCTGAAACCCCGACACAGTCCAGTCCCAGTGTATGAAACCCAGACACAGTCCAGTCCCACTGTCTGAAATCCCGACACAGTCCAGTCCCATTGTCTGAAACCCCGACACAATCCAATCCCACTGTCTGAAACCCCGACACAGTCCAGTCCCACTGTCTGAAACGCCGACACAGTACAGTCCCACTGTCTGAAACCCCGACACAGTCCAGTCCCACTGTATGAAACTCCGACACAGTCCAGTGCCACTGTATGAAACCCCGACACAGTCTAGTGCCACTGTTTGAAACCCCAACACAGTCCAGTCCCACTGACCGAAACCCGAAAACAGTCCAGTCCCATTGTCTGAAGCTCCGACACAGTCCAGTGCCACTGTCTGAAACCCCAACACAGTACAGTCCCACTGTCTGAAGCTCCGACACAGTCCAATCCCACTGTCTGAATCCCGAACACAGTGCACTCCCACTGTCTGAAACCCCCGACACAGTCCAGTCCCACTGTCTGAAACCCCGACACAGTCCAGTTCCACTGTCTGAAACCCTGACACAGTCCAGTCCCACTGTCTGAAACACCGACACAGTCCAGTCCCTCTGTATGAAACCCCGACACAATCCAATCCCACTGTCTGAAACCCCGATACAGTTCAGTCCCACTGTCTGAAACGCCGACACAGTCAAGGGTCACTGTCTGATGCCCCGACACAATCGAATCCCACTGACTGAAACCCCGACACAGTCCAGTCCCGCTGTCTGAAACCCCGACACTGTCCAGTCCCAGTGTATGAAACCCCGACACATTCCAGTCCCACTGTCTGAAACCCCGACACTGTCCAGTCCCACTGTCTGAAACCCCGACACTGTCCAGTCCCACTGTCTGAAACCCCGACACAGTGCAGTCCAGCTGACTCAAACCCCAACACAGTCCAATCCAACAGTCTGAATCCCGAACACAGTGCACTCCCACTGTCTGAAACCCCCGACACAGTCCAATCCCACTGTCTGAAACCCCGACACAGTCCAGTCCCAGTGTATGAAACCCAGACACAGTCCAGTCCCACTGTCTGAAATCCCGACAGTCCAGTCCCATTGTCTGAAACCCCGACACAATCCAATCCCAGTGTCTGAAACGCCGACACAGTCCAGTCCCACTGTCTGAAATCCCGACACAGTCCAGTCCCATTGTCTGAAACCCCGACACAATCCAATCCCACTGTCTGAAACCCCGACACTGTCCAGTCCCACTGTCTGAAACCCCGACACTGTCCAGTCCCACTGTCTGAAACCCCGACACAGTGCAGTCCAGGTGACTGAAACCCCAACACAGTCCAATCCAACAGTCTGAATCCCGAACACAGTGCACTCCCACTGTCTGAAACCCCCGACACAGTCCAATCCCACTGTCTGAAACCCCGACACAGTCCAGTCCCACTGTCTGAAACCCCGACACAGTCCAGTTCCAATGTATGAAACTCCGACACAGTCCAGTGCCACTGTCTGAAACCCCGACACAGTCCAGTGCCACTGTCTGAAACCCCAACACAGTCCAGTCCTACTGTCCGAAAACCCAAAACAGTCCAGTCCCATTGTCTGAAGCTCCGACACAGTCCAGTCCCACTGTCTGAAACCCCGACACAGTCCAGTCCCACTGTCTGAAACGCCGACACAGTCCAGTGCCACTGTCTGATGCCCCGACACAATCCAATCCCACTGTCTGAAACGCCGACACAGTCCAGTCCCACTGTCTGAAACCCAACACAGTCCAACTCCACTGTCTGAAACCCCGACACAGTGCTGTCCCACTGACTGAAACCCCGACACAGTCCAATCCCTCTGTATGAAAGCCAACACAGTCCAATCCCACTGTCTGATACCCCGACACCGTGCAGTCCCACTGTCTGAATGCTCGACACAGTCTAATCCCACTGTATGAGTCCCGTACACAATCCAATCCCACTGTCTGAAACCCCAACACAGTCCAGTCCCACTGTCTGAAACGCCGACACAGTCCAGTGCCACTGTCTGATGCCCCAACACAGTCCAGTCCCACTGTCTGAAACTCCGACACAGTCCAGTGCCACTGTCTGATGCCCCGACACAGTCCAGTCCCACTGTCTGAAACGCCGACACAGTCCAGTGCCACTGTCTGATGCCCCGACACAATCCAATCCCACTGACTGAAACCCCGACACAGTCCAGTCCCACTGTCTGAAACCCCGACACTGTCCAGTCCCACTGTCTGAAACCCCGACACAGTCCAGTCCCACTGTCTGAAACCCCGACACAGTGCAGTCCAGCTGACTCAAACCCCAACACAGTCCAGTGCCACTGTCTGATGCCCCGACACAATCCAATCCCACTGTCTGAAACGCCGACAAAGTCCAGTCCCACTGTCTGAAACCCAACACAGTCCAACTCCACTGTCTGAAACCCCGACACAGTGCAGTCCCACTGACTGAAACCCCGACACAGTCCAATCCCTCTGTATGAAAGCCAACACTGTCCAATCCCACTGTCTGATACCCCGACACCGTGCAGTCCCACTGTCTGAATGCTCGACACAGTCTAATCCCACTGTATGAGTCCCGTACACAATCCAATCCCACTGTCTGAAACCCCGACACAGTCCAGTCCCACTGTCTGAAACCCAACACAGTCCAACTCCACTGTCTGAAACCCCGACACAGTGCAGTCCCACTGACTGAAACCCCGACAGTCCAGTCCCATTGTCTGAAACCCCGACACAATCCAATCCCACTGTCTGAAACGCCGACACAGTCCAGTCCCACTGTCTGAAATCCCGACACAGTCCAGTCCCATTGTCTGAAACCCCGACACAATCCAATCCCACTGTCTGAAACCCCGACACTGTCCAGTCCCACTGTCTGAAACGCCGACACAGTCCAGTCCCACTGTCTGAAACTCCGACACAGTCCAGTCCCACTGTATGAAACTCCGACACAGTCCAGTGCCACTGTCTGAAACCCCGACACAATCCAATCCCACTGTCTGAAACGCCGACACAGTCCAGTCCCACTGTCTGAAATCCCGACACAGTCCAGTCCCATTGTCTGAAACCCCGACACAATCCAATCCCACTGACTGAAACCCCAACACAGTCCAATCCAACAGTCTGAATCCCGAACACAGTGCACTCCCACTGTCTGAAACCCCCGACACAGTCCAATCCCACTGTCTGAAACCCCGACACAGTCCAGTCCCAGTGTATGAAACCCAGACACAGTCCAGTCCCACTGTCTGAAATCCCGACACAGTCCAGTCCCATTGTCTGAAACCCCGACACAATCCAATCCCACTGTCTGAAACCCCGACACAGTCCAGTCCCACTGTCTGAAACGCCGACACAGTACAGTCCCACTGTCTGAAACCCCGACACAGTCCAGTCCCACTGTATGAAACTCCGACACAGTCCAGTGCCACTGTATGAAACCCCGACACAGTCTAGTGCCACTGTTTGAAACCCCAACACAGTCCAGTCCCACTGACCGAAACCCGAAAACAGTCCAGTCCCATTGTCTGAAGCTCCGACACAGTCCAGTGCCACTGTCTGAAACCCCAACACAGTCCAGTCCCACTGTCTGAAGCTCCGACACAGTCCAATCCCACTGTCTGAATCCCGAACACAGTGCACTCCCACTGTCTGAAACCCCCGACACAGTCCAGTCCCACTGTCTGAAACCCCGACACAGTCCAGTTCCACTGTCTGAAACCCTGACACAGTCCAGTCCCACTGTCTGAAACACCGACACAGTCCAGTCCCTCTGTATGAAACCCCGACACAATCCAATCCCAATGTCTGAAACCCCGATACAGTTCAGTCCCACTGTCTGAAACGCCGACACAGTCAAGTGTCACTGTCTGATGCCCCGACACAATCGAATCCCACTGACTGAAACCCCGACACAGTCCAGTCCCGCTGTCTGAAACCCCGACACTGTCCAGTCCCAGTGTATGAAACCCCGACACATTCCAGTCCCACTGTCTGAAACCCCGACACTGTCCAGTCCCACTGTCTCAAACCCCGACACTGTCCAGTCCCACTGTCTGAAACCCCGACACAGTGCAGTCCAGCTGACTCAAACCCCAACACAGTCCAATCCAACAGTCTGAATCCCGAACACAGTGCACTCCCACTGTCTGAAACCCCCGACACAGTCCAATCCCACTGTCTGAAACCCCGACACAGTCCAGTCCCAGTGTATGAAACCCAGACACAGTCCAGTCCCACTGTCTGAAATCCCGACAGTCCAGTCCCATTGTCTGAAACCCCGACACAATCCAATCCCACTGTCTGAAACGCCGACACAGTCCAGTCCCACTGTCTGAAATCCCGACACAGTCCAGTCCCATTGTCTGAAACCCCGACACAATCCAATCCCACTGTCTGAAACCCCGACACTGTCCAGTCCCACTGTCTGAAACCCCGACACTGTCCAGTCCCACTGTCTGAAACGCCGAAACAGTACAGTCCCACTGTCTGAAACCCCGACACAGTCCAGTCCCACTGTATGAAACTCCGACACAGTCCAGTGCCACTGTATGAAACCCCGACACAGTCTAGTGCCACTGTTTGAAACCCCAACACAGTCCAGTCCCACTGACCGAAACCCGAAAACAGTCCAGTCCCATTGTCTGAAGCTCCGACACTGTCCAGTCCCACTGTCTGAAACCCCGACACAGTGCAGTCCAGCTGACTCAAACCCCAACACAGTCCAATCCAACAGTCTGAATCCCGAACACAGTGCACTCCCACTGTCTGAAACCCCCGACACAGTCCAATCCCACTGTCTGAAACCCCGACACAGTCCAGTCCCAGTGTATGAAACCCAGACACAGTCCAGTCCCACTGTCTGAAATCCCGACAGTCCAGTCCCATTGTCTGAAACCCCGACACAATCCAATCCCACTGTCTGAAACGCCGACACAGTCCAGTCCCACTGTCTGAAATCCCGACACAGTCCAGTCCCATTGTCTGAAACCCCGACACAATCCAATCCCACTGTCTGAAACCCCGACACTGTCCAGTCCCACTGTCTGAAACCCCGACACTGTCCAGTCCCACTGTCTGAAACGCCGAAACAGTACAGTCCCACTGTCTGAAACCCCGACACAGTCCAGTCCCACTGTATGAAACTCCGACACAGTCCAGTGCCACTGTATGAAACCCCGACACAGTCTAGTGCCACTGTTTGAAACCCCAACACAGTCCAGTCCCACTGACCGAAACCCGAAAACAGTCCAGTCCCATTGTCTGAAGCTCCGACACAGTCCAGTGCCACTGTCTGAAACCCCAACACAGTCCAGTCCCACTGTCTGAAGCTCCGACACAGTCCAATCCCACTGTCTGAATCCCGAACACAGTGCACTCCCACTGTCTGAAACCCCCGACACAGTCCAGTCCCACTGTCTGAAACCCCGACACAGTCCAGTTCCACTGTCTGAAACCCTGACACAGTCCAGTCCCACTGTCTGAAACACCGACACAGTCCAGTCCCTCTGTATGAAACCCCGACACAATCCAATCCCAATGTCTGAAACCCCGATACAGTTCAGTCCCACTGTCTGAAACGCCGACACAGTCAAGTGTCACTGTCTGATGCCCCGACACAATCGAATCCCACTGACTGAAACCCCGACACAGTCTAGTCCCGCTGTCTGAAACCCCGACACTGTCCAGTCCCAGTGTATGAAACCCCGACACATTCCAGTCCCACTGTCTGAAACCCCGACACTGTCCAGTCCCACTGTCTGAAACCCCGACACTGTCCAGTCCCACTGTCTGAAACCCCGACACAGTGCAGTCCAGCTGACTCAAACCCCAACACAGTCCAATCCAACAGTCTGAATCCCGAACACAGTGCACTCCCACTGTCTGAAACACCCGACACAGTCCAATCCCACTGTCTGAAACCCCGACACAGTCCAGTCCCAGTGTATGAAACCCAGACACAGTCCAGTCCCACTGTCTGAAATCCCGACAGTCCAGTCCCATTGTCTGAAACCCCGACACAATCCAATCCCACTGTCTGAAACGCCGACACAGTCCAGTCCCACTGTCTGAAATCCCGACACAGTCCAGTCCCATTGTCTGAAACCCCGACACAATCCAATCCCACTGTCTGAAACCCCGACACTGTCCAGTCCCACTGTCTGAAACCCCGACACTGTCCAGTCCCACTGTCTGAAACCCCGACACAGTGCAGTCCAGGTGACTGAAACCCCAACACAGTCTAATCCAACAGTCTGAATCCCGAACACAGTGCACTCCCACTGTCTGAAACCCCCGACACAGTCCAATCCCACTGTCTGAAACCCCGACACAGTCCAGTTCCAATGTATGAAACTCCGACACAGTCCAGTGCCACTGTCTGAAACCCCGACACAGTCCAGTGCCACTGTCTGAAACCCCAACACAGTCCAGTCCTACTGTCCGAAAACCCAAAACAGTCCAGTCCCATTGTCTGAAGCTCCGACACAGTCCAGTCCCACTGTCTGAAACCCCGACACAGTCCAGTCCCACTGTCTGAAACGCCGACACAGTCCAGTGCCACTGTCTGATGCCCCGACACAATCCAATCCCACTGTCTGAAACGCCGACACAGTCCAGTCCCACTGTCTGAAACCCAACACAGTCCAACTCCACTGTCTGAAACCCCGACACAGTGCTGTCCCACTGACTGAAACCCCGACACAGTCCAATCCCTCTGTATGAAAGCCAACACAGTCCAATCCCACTGTCTGATACCCCGACACCGTGCAGTCCCACTGTCTGAATGCTCGACACAGTCTAATCCCACTGTATGAGTCCCGTACACAATCCAATCCCACTGTCTGAAACCCCAACACAGTCCAGTCCCACTGTCTGAAACGCCGACACAGTCCAGTGCCACTGTCTGATGCCCCAACACAGTCCAGTCCCACTGTCTGAAACTCCGACACAGTCCAGTGCCACTGTCTGATGCCCCGACACAGTCCAGTCCCACTGTCTGAAACGCCGACACAGTCCAGTGCCACTGTCTGATGCCCCGACACAATCCAATCCCACTGACTGAAACCCCGACACAGTCCAGTCCCACTGTCTGAAACCCCGACACTGTCCAGTCCCACTGTCTGAAACCCCGACACAGTCCAGTCCCACTGTCTGAAACCCCGACACAGTGCAGTCCAGCTGACTCAAACCCCAACACAGTCCAGTGCCACTGTCTGATGCCCCGACACAATCCAATCCCACTGTCTGAAACGCCGACAAAGTCCAGTCCCACTGTCTGAAACCCAACACAGTCCAACTCCACTGTCTGAAACCCCGACACAGTGCAGTCCCACTGACTGAAACCCCGACACAGTCCAATCCCTCTGTATGAAAGCCAACACTGTCCAATCCCACTGTCTGATACCCCGACACCGGGCAGTCCCACTGTCTGAATGCTCGACACAGTCTAATCCCACTGTATGAGTCCCGTACACAATCCAATCCCACTGTCTGAAACCCCGACACAGTCCAGTCCCACTGTCTGAAACCCAACACAGTCCAACTCCACTGTCTGAAACCCCGACACAGTGCAGTCCCACTGACTGAAACCCCGACACAGTCCAATCCCTCTGTATGAAAGACAACACTGTCCAATCCCACTGTCTGATACCCCGACACCGTGCAGTCCCACTGTCTGAATGCTCGACACAGACTAATCCCACTGTATGAGTCCCGTACACAATCCAATCCCACTGTCTGAAACCCCGACACAGTCCAGTCCCACTGTATGAAACCCAGACACAGTCCAATCCCACTGTCTGAATTCCGAACACAGTCCAGTCCCACTGTATGAAACTCCGACACAGTCCAGTGCCACTGTCTGAAACCCCGACACAGTCCACTGCCACTATCTGAAACCCCAACACATTCCAGTCCCACTGTCCGAAACCCCGAAACAGTCCAGTCCCACTGTCTGAAGCTCCGACACAGTCCAATCCCACTGTCTGAATCCCGAACACAGTGCACTCCCACTGTCTGAAACACCCGACACAGTCCAGTCCCACTGTCTGAAACCCCGACACAGTCCAGTTCCACTGTCTGAAACCCTGACACAGTCCAGTCCCACTGTCTGAAACACCGACACAGTCCAGTCCCTCTGTATGAAACCCCGACACAATCCAATCCCACTGTCTGAAACCCCGATACAGTCCAGTCCCACTGTCTGAAACGCCGACACAGTCAAGTGCCACTGTCTGATGCCCCGACACAATCCAATCCCACTGACTGAAACCCCGACACAGTCCAGTCCCACTGTCTGAAACCCCGACACAGTCCAGTCCCTTTGTCTGAAACCCCGACACAATCCAATCCCACTGTCTGAAACCCCGACACAGTCCAGTCCCACTGTCTGAAACGCCGACACAGTCCAGTCCCACTCTCTGAAACCCCGACGCAGTCAAGTCCCACTGTCTGAAACCCCGACACAGTCCAGTCCCACTGTCTGAAAAGCCGACACAGTCCAGTGCCACTGTCTGATGCCCCGACAGTCCAGTCCCACTGTCTGAAACGCCGACACAGTCCAGTGCCACTGTCTGATGCCCCAACACAGTCCTGTCCCACTGTCTGAAACGCCCACACAGTCCAGTGCCACTGTCTGATGCCCCGACACAGTCCAGTCCCACTGTCCGAAACGCCGACACAGTCCAATGCCACTGTCTGATGCCCCGACACAATCCAATCCCACTGACTGAAACCCCGACACAGTCCAGTCCCACTGTCTGAAACCCCGACACTGTCCAGTCCCACTGTCTGAAACCCCGACACAGTCCAGTCCCACTGTCTGAAACCCCGACACAGTCGAATCCCGCTGTCTGAAACCCCGAAACAGTCCAGTCCCACTGACAGAAACCCTACACTGTCCAGTCCCACTGTCTGAAACCCCGACACAGTGCAGTCCAGCTGACTGAAACCCCAACACAGTCCAATCCAACAGTCTGAATCCCGAAAACAGTGAACTCCCACTGTCTGAAACCCCCGACACAGTCCAATCCCACTGTCTGAAACCCCGACACAGTCCAGTCCCAGTGTATGAAACCCAGACACAGTCCAGTCCCACTGTCTGAAATCCCTACACAGTCCAGTCCCATTGTCTGAAACCCCGACACAATCCAATCCCACTGTCTGAAACCCCGACACAGTCCAGTCCCACTGTCTGAAACGCCGACACAGTCCAGTCCCACTGTCTGAAACCCCGACACAGTCCAGTCCCACTGTATGAAACTCCGACACAGTCCAGTGCCACTGTCTGAAACCCCGACACAGTCTAGTGCCACTGTCTGAAACCCCAACACAGTCCAGTCCCACTGACCGAAACCCGAAAACAGTCCAGTCCCATTGTCTGAAGCTCCGACACAGTCCAGTGCCACTGTCTGAAACCCCGACACAGTCCACTCCCACTGTCTGAAACCCCGACACAGTCGAATCCCACTGTCTGAAACCCCGAAACAGTCCAGTCCCACTGACAGAAACCCCGACACAGTCCAGTCCCATTGTATGAAACCCCGACACAATCCAATCCCACTGTCTGAAACGCCGACACAGTCAAGTGCCACTGTCTGATGCCCCGACACAATCCAATCCCACTGACTGAAACCCCGACACAGTCCAGTCACACTGTCTGAAACCCCGACACTGTCCAGTCCCAGTGTATGAAACCCCGACACAGTCCAGTCCCACTGTCTGAAACCCCGACACTGTCCAGTCCCACTGTCTGAAACCCCGACACTGTCCAGTCCCACTGTCTGAAACCCCGACACAGTGCAGTCCAGCTGACTGAAACCCCAACACAGTCCAATCCAACAGTCTGAATCCCGAACACAGTGCACTCCCACTGTCTGAAACCCCCGACACAGTCCAATCCCACTGTCTGAAACCCCGACACAGTCCAGTCCCAGTGTATGAAACCCAGACACAGTCCAGTCCCACTGTCTGAAATCCCGACACAGTCCAGTCCCATTGTCTGAAACCCCGAGACAATCCAATCCCACTGTCTGAAACCCCGACACAGTCCAGTCCCACTGTCTGAAACCCCGACACAGTCCAGTCCCACTGTCTGAAAAGCCGACACAGTCCAGTCCCACTGTCTGAAACGCCGACACAGTCCAGTGCCACTGTCTGATGCCCCAACACAGTCCTGTCCCACTGTCTGAAACGCCCACACAGTCCAGTGCCACTGTCTGATGCCCCGACACAGTCCAGTCCCACTGTCTGAAACGCCGACACAGTCCAATGCCACTGTCTGATGCCCCGACAGAATCCAATCCCACTGACTGAAACCCCGACACAGTCCAGTCCCACTGTCTGAAACCCCGACACTGTCCAGTCCCACTGTCTGAAACCCCGACACAGTCCACTCCCACTGTCTGAAACCCCGACACAGTCGAATCCCGCTGTCTGAAACCCCGAAACAGTCCAGTCCCACTGACAGAAACCCGACACTGTCCAGTCCCACTGTCTGAAACCCCGACACTGTCCAGTCCCACTGTCTGAAACCCCGACACAGTGCAGTCCAGCTGACTGAAACCCCAACACAGTCCAATCCAACAGTCTGAATCCCGAACACAGTGCACTCCCACTGTCTGAAACCCCCGACACAGTCCAATCCCACTGTCTGAAACCCCGACACAGTCCAGTCCCAGTGTATGAAACCCAGACACAGTCCAGTCCCACTGTCTGAAATCCCTACACAGTCCAGTCCCATTGTCTGAAACCCCGACACAATCCAATCCCACTGTCTGAAACCCCGACACAGTCCAGTCCCACTGTCTGAAACGCCGACACAGTCCAGTCCCACTGTCTGAAACCCCGACACAGTCTAGTGCCACTGTCTGAAACCCCGACACAGTCTAGTGCCACTGTCTGAAACCCCAACACAGTCCAGTCCCACTGACCGAAACCCGAAAACAGTCCAGTCCCATTGTCTGAAGCTCCGACACAGTCCAGTGCCACTGTCTGAAACCCCGACACAGTCCACTCCCACTGTCTGAAACCCCGACACAGTCGAATCCCACTGTCTGAAACCCCGAAACAGTCCAGTCCCACTGACAGAAACCCCGACACAGTCCAGTCCCATTGTATGAAACCCCGAGACAATCCAATCCCACTGTCTGAAACGCCGACACAGTCAAGTGCCACTGTCTGATGCCCCGACACAATCCAATCCCACTGACTGAAACCCCGACACAGTCCAGTCACACTGTCTGAAACCCCGACACTGTCCAGTCCCAGTGTATGAAACCCCGACACAGTCCAGTCCCACTGTCTGAAACCCCGACACTGTCCAGTCCCACTGTCTGAAACCCCGACACTGTCCAGTCCCACTGTCTGAAACCCCGACACAGTGCAGTCCAGCTGACTCAAACCCCAACACAGTCCAATCCAACAGTCTGAATCCCGAACACAGTGCACTCCCACTGTCTGAAACCCCCGACACAGTCCAATCCAACTGTCTGAAACCCCGACACAGTCCAGTCCCAGTGTATGAAACCCAGACACAGTCCAGTCCCACTGTCTGAAATCCCGACACAGTCCAGTCCCATTGTCTGAAACCCCGACACAATCCAATCCCACTGTCTGAAACCCCGACACAGTCCAGTCCCACTGTCTGAAACACCGACACAGTCCAGTCCCACTGTCTGAAACCCCGACACAGTCCAGTCCCACTGTATGAAACTCCGACACAGTCCAGTGCCACTGTATGAAACCCCGACACAGTCTAGTGCCACTGTCTGAAACCCCAACACAGTCCAGTCCCACTGACCGAAACCCGAAAACAGTCCAGTCCCATTGTCTGAAGCTCCGACACAGTCCAGTGCCACTGTCTGAAACCCCAACACAGTCCAGTCCCACTGTCTGAAGCTCCGACACAGTCCAATCCCACTGTCTGAATCCCGAACACAGTGCACTCCCACTGTCTGAAACCCCCGACACAGTCCAGTCCCACTGTCTGAAACCCCGACACAGTCCAGTTCCACTGTCTGAAACCCTGACACAGTCCAGTCCCACTGTCTGAAACACCGACACAGTCCAGTCCCTCTGTATGAAACCCCGACACAATCCAATCCCACTGTCTGAAACCCCGACACAGTCCAGTCCCAGTGTATGAAACCCAGACACAGTCCAGTCCCACTGTCTGAAATCCCTACACAGTCGAGTCCCATTGTCTGAAACACCGACACAATCCAATCCCACTGTCTGAAACCCCGACACAGTCCAGTCCCACTGTCTGAAACGCCGACACAGTCCAGTCCCACTGTCTGAAACCCCGACACCGTCCAGTCCCACTGTATGAAACTCCGACACAGTCCAGTGCCACTGTCTGAAACCCCGACACAGTCTAGTGCCACTGTCTGAAACCCCAACACAGTCCAGTCCCACTGACCGAAACCCGAAAACAGTCCAGTCCCATTGTCTGAAGCTCCGACACAGTCCAGTGCCACTGTCTGAAACCCCGACACAGTCCACTCCCACTGTCTGAAACCCCGACACAGTCGAATCCCACTGTCTGAAACCCCGAAACAGTCCAGTCCCACTGACAGAAACCCCGACACAGTCCAGTCCCATTGTATGAAACCCCGAGACAATCCAATCCCACTGTCTGAAACGCCGACACAGTCAAGTGCCACTGTCTGATGCCCCGACACAATCCAATCCCACTGACTGAAACCCCGACACAGTCCAGTCACACTGTCTGAAACCCCGACACTGTCCAGTCCCAGTGTATGAAACCCCGACACAGTCCAGTCCCACTGTCTGAAACCCCGACACTGTCCAGTCCCACTGTCTGAAACCCCGACACTGTCCAGTCCCACTGTCTGAAACCCCGAAACAGTGCAGTCCAGCTGACTGAAACCCCAACACAGTCCAATCCAACAGTCTGAATCCCGAACACAGTGCACTCCCACTGTCTGAAACCCCCGACACAGTCCAATCCAACTGTCTGAAACCCCGACACAGTCCAGTCCCAGTGTATGAAACCCAGACACAGTCCAGTCCCACTGTCTGAAATCCCGACACAGTCCAGTCCCATTGTCTGAAACCCCGACACAATCCAATCCCACTCTGAAACCCCGACACAGTCCAGTCCCACTGTCTGAAACACCGACACAGTCCAGTCCCACTGTCTGAAACCCCGACACAGTCCAGTCCCACTGTATGAAACTCCGACACAGTCCAGTGCCACTGTATGAAACCCCGACACAGTCTAGTGCCACTGTCTGAAACCCCAACACAGTCCAGTCCCACTGACCGAAACCCGAAAACAGTCCAGTCCCATTGTCTGAAGCTCCGACACAGTCCAGTGCCACTGTATGAAACCCCAACACAGTCCAGTCCCACTGTCTGAAGCTCCGACACAGTCCAATCCCACTGTCTGAATCCCGAACACAGTGCACTCCCACTGTCTGAAACCCCCGACACAGTCCAGTCCCACTGTCTGAAACCCCGACACAGTCCAGTTCCACTGTCTGAAACCCTGACACAGTCCAGTCCCACTGTCTGAAACACCGACACAGTCCAGTCCCTCTGTATGAAACCCCGACACAATCCAATCCCACTGTCTGAAACCCCGACACAGTCCAGTCCCAGTGTATGAAACCCAGACACAGTCCAGTCCCACTGTCCGAAATCCCTACACAGTCGAGTCCCATTGTCTGAAACCCCGACACAATCCAATCCCACTGTCTGAAACCCCGACACAGTCCAGTCCCACTGTCTGAAACGCCGACACAGTCCAGTGCCACTGTCTGAAACCCCAACACAGTCTAGTGCCACTGTCTGAAACCCCAACACAGTCCAGTCCCACTGACCGAAACCCGAAAACAGTCCAGTCCCATTATCTGAAGCTCCGACACAGTCCAGTGCCACTGTCTGAAACCCCGACACAGTCCACTCCCACTGTCTGAAACCCCGACACAGTCGAATCCCACTGTCTGAAACCCCGAAACAGTCCAGTCCCACTGACAGAAACCCCGACACAGTCCATTCCCAGTGTATGAAACCCCGAAACAGTCCAGTCCGACTGTCTGAAACCCCGACACTGTCCAGTCCCACTGTCTGAAACCCCGACACTGTCCAGTCCCACTGTCTGAAACCCCGACACAGTCCAATCCCACTGTCTGAAACCCCGACACAGTCCAGTCCCAGTGTATGAAACCCAGACACAGTCCAGTCCCACTGTCTGAAATCCCGACACAGTCCAGTCCCATTGTCTGAAACCCCGACACAATCCAATCCCACTGTCTGAAACCCCGACACAGTCCAGTCCCACTGTCTGAAACGCCGACACAGTCCAGTCCCACTGTCTGAAACCCCGACACAGTCCAGTCCCACTGTATGAAACTCCGACACAGTCCAGTGCCACTGTATGAAACCCCGACACAGTCTAGTGCCACTGTCTGAAACCCCAACACAGTCCAGTCCCACTGACCGAAACCCGAAAACAGTCCAGTCCCATTGTCTGAAGCTCCGACACAGTCCAGTGCCACTGTCTGAAACCCCAACACAGTCCAGTCCCACTGTCTGAAGCTCCGACACAGTCCAATCCCACTGTCTGAATCCCGAACACAGTGCACTCCCACTGTCTGAAACCCCCGACACAGTCCAGTCCCACTGTCTGAAACCCCGACACAGTCCAGTTCCACTGTCTGAAACCCTGACACAGTCCAGTCCCACTGTCTGAAACACCGACACAGTCCAGTCCCTCTGTATGAAACCCCGACACAATCCAATCCCACTGTCTGAAACCCCGATACAGTCCAGTCCCACTGTCTGAAACGCCGACACAGTCAAGTGTCACTGTCTGATGCCCCGACACAATCCAATCCCACTGACTGAAACCCCGACACAGTCCAGTCCCGCTGTCTGAAACCCCGACACTGTCCAGTCCCAGTGTATGAAACCCCGACACATTCCAGTCCCACTGTCTGAAACCCCGACACTGTCCAGTCCCACTGTCTGAAACACCGACACAGTCCAGTCCCACTGTCTGAAACCCCGACACAGTCCAGTCCCACTGTATGAAACTCCGACACAGTCCAGTGCCACTGTATGAAACCCCGACACAGTCTAGTGCCACTGTCTGAAACCCCAACACAGTCCAGTCCCACTGACCGAAACCCGAAAACAGTCCAGTCCCATTGTCTGAAGCTCCGACACAGTCCAGTGCCACTGTATGAAACCCCAACACAGTCCAGTCCCACTGTCTGAAGCTCCGACACAGTCCAATCCCACTGTCTGAATCCCGAACACAGTGCACTCCCACTGTCTGAAACCCCCGACACAGTCCAGTCCCACTGTCTGAAACCCCGACACAGTCCAGTTCCACTGTCTGAAACCCTGACACAGTCCAGTCCCACTGTCTGAAACACCGACACAGTCCAGTCCCTCTGTATGAAACCCCGACACAATCCAATCCCACTGTCTGAAACCCCGACACAGTCCAGTCCCAGTGTATGAAACCCAGACACAGTCCAGTCCCACTGTCCGAAATCCCTACACAGTCGAGTCCCATTGTCTGAAACCCCGACACAATCCAATCCCACTGTCTGAAACCCCGACACAGTCCAGTCCCACTGTCTGAAACGCCGACACAGTCCAGTGCCACTGTCTGAAACCCCAACACAGTCTAGTGCCACTGTCTGAAACCCCAACACAGTCCAGTCCCACTGACCGAAACCCGAAAACAGTCCAGTCCCATTATCTGAAGCTCCGACACAGTCCAGTGCCACTGTCTGAAACCCCGACACAGTCCACTCCCACTGTCTGAAACCCCGACACAGTCGAATCCCACTGTCTGAAACCCCGAAACAGTCCAGTCCCACTGACAGAAACCCCGACACAGTCCATTCCCAGTGTATGAAACCCCGAAACAGTCCAGTCCGACTGTCTGAAACCCCGACACTGTCCAGTCCCACTGTCTGAAACCCCGACACTGTCCAGTCCCACTGTCTGAAACCCCGACACAGTCCAATCCCACTGTCTGAAACCCCGACACAGTCCAGTCCCAGTGTATGAAACCCAGACACAGTCCAGTCCCACTGTCTGAAATCCCGACACAGTCCAGTCCCATTGTCTGAAACCCCGACACAATCCAATCCCACTGTCTGAAACCCCGACACAGTCCAGTCCCACTGTCTGAAACGCCGACACAGTCCAGTCCCACTGTCTGAAACCCCGACACAGTCCAGTCCCACTGTATGAAACTCCGACACAGTCCAGTGCCACTGTATGAAACCCCGACACAGTCTAGTGCCACTGTCTGAAACCCCAACACAGTCCAGTCCCACTGACCGAAACCCGAAAACAGTCCAGTCCCATTGTCTGAAGCTCCGACACAGTCCAGTGCCACTGTCTGAAACCCCAACACAGTCCAGTCCCACTGTCTGAAGCTCCGACACAGTCCAATCCCACTGTCTGAATCCCGAACACAGTGCACTCCCACTGTCTGAAACCCCCGACACAGTCCAGTCCCACTGTCTGAAACCCCGACACAGTCCAGTTCCACTGTCTGAAACCCTGACACAGTCCAGTCCCACTGTCTGAAACACCGACACAGTCCAGTCCCTCTGTATGAAACCCCGACACAATCCAATCCCACTGTCTGAAACCCCGATACAGTCCAGTCCCACTGTCTGAAACGCCGACACAGTCAAGTGTCACTGTCTGATGCCCCGACACAATCCAATCCCACTGACTGAAACCCCGACACAGTCCAGTCCCGCTGTCTGAAACCCCGACACTGTCCAGTCCCAGTGTATGAAACCCCGACACATTCCAGTCCCACTGTCTGAAACCCCGACACTGTCCAGTCCCACTGTCTGAAACCCCGACACTGTCCAGTCCCACTGTCTGAAACCCCGACACAGTGCAGTCCAGCTGACTCAAACCCCAACACAGTCCAATCCAACAGTCTGAATCCCGAACACAGTGCACTCCCACTGTCTGAAACCCCCGACACAGTCCAATCCCACTGTCTGAAACCCCGACACAGTCCAGTCCCAGTGTATGAAACCCAGACACAGTCCAGTCCCACTGTCTGAAACCCCGAAACAGTGCAGTCCAGCTGACTGAAACCCCAACACAGTCCAATCCAACAGTCTGAATCCCGAACACAGTGCACTCCCACTGTCTGAAACCCCCGACACAGTCCAATCCAACTGTCTGAAACCCCGACACAGTCCAGTCCCAGTGTATGAAACCCAGACACAGTCCAGTCCCACTGTCTGAAATCCCGACACAGTCCAGTCCCATTGTCTGAAACCCCGACACAATCCAATCCCACTCTGAAACCCCGACACAGTCCAGTCCCACTGTCTGAAACACCGACACAGTCCAGTCCCACTGTCTGAAACCCCGACACAGTCCAGTCCCACTGTATGAAACTCCGACACAGTCCAGTGCCACTGTATGAAACCCCGACACAGTCTAGTGCCACTGTCTGAAACCCCAACACAGTCCAGTCCCACTGACCGAAACCCGAAAACAGTCCAGTCCCATTGTCTGAAGCTCCGACACAGTCCAGTGCCACTGTCTGAAACCCCAACACAGTCCAGTCCCACTGTCTGAAGCTCCGACACAGTCCAATCCCACTGTCTGAATCCCGAACACAGTGCACTCCCACTGTCTGAAACCCCCGACACAGTCCAGTCCCACTGTCTGAAACCCCGACACAGTCCAGTCCCACTGTCTGAAACCCCGACACAATCCAATCCCACTGTCTGAAACCCAGACACAGTCCAGTCCCAGTGTATGAAACCCAGACACAGTCCAGTCCCACTGTCTGAAATCCCTACACAGTCGAGTCCCATTGTCTGAAACCCCGACACAATCCAATCCCACTGTCTGAAACCCCGACACAGTCCAGTCCCACTGTCTGAAACGCCGACACAGTCCAGTGCCACTGTCTGAAACCCCAACACAGTCTAGTGCCACTGTCTGAAACCCCAACACAGTCCAGTCCCACTGACCGAAACCCGAAAACAGTCCAGTCCCATTGTCTGAAGCTCCGACACAGTCCAGTGCCACTGTCTGAAACCCCGACACAGTCCACTCCCACTGTCTGAAACCCCGACACAGTCGAATCCCACTGTCTGAAACCCCGAAACAGTCCAGTCCCACTGACAGAAACCCCGACACAGTCCATTCCCAGTGTATGAAACCCCGAAACAGTCCAGTCCGACTGTCTGAAACCCCGACACTGTCCAGTCCCACTGTCTGAAACCCCGACACTGTCCAGTCCCACTGTCTGAAACCCCGACACTGTCCAGTCCCACTGTCTGAAACCCCGACACAGTGCAGTCCAGCTGACTGAAACCCCAACACAGTCCAATCCAACAGTCTGAATCCCGAACACAGTGCACTCCCACTGTCTGAAACCCCCGACACAGTCCAATCCCACTGTCTGAAACCCCGACACAGTCCAGTCCCAGTGTATGAAACCCAGACACAGTCCAGACCCACTGTCTGAAATCCCGACACAGTCCAGTCCCATTGTCTGAAACCCCGACACAATCCAATCCCACTGTCTGAAACCCCGACACAGTCCAGTCCCACTGTCTGAAACGCCGACACAGTCCAGTCCCACTGTCTGAAACCCCGACACAGTCCAGTCCCACTGTATGAAACTCCGACACAGTCCAGTGCCACTGTATGAAACCCCGACACAGTCTAGTGCCACTGTCTGAAACCCCAACACAGTCCAGTCCCACTGACCGAAACCCGAAAACAGTCCAGTCCCATTGTCTGAAGCTCCGACACAGTCCAGTGCCACTGTCTGAAACCCCAACACAGTCCAGTCCCACTGTCTGAAGCTCCGACACAGTCCAATCCCACTGTCTGAATCCCGAACACAGTGCACTCCCACTGTCTGAAACCCCCGACACAGTCCAGTCCCACTGTCTGAAACCCCGACACAGTCCAGTTCCACTGTCTGAAACCCTGACACAGTCCAGTCCCACTGTCTGAAACACCGACACAGTCCAGTCCCTCAGTATGAAACCCCGACACAATCCAATCCCACTGTCTGAAACCCCGATACAGTCCAGTCCCACTGTCTGAAACGCCGACACAGTCAAGTGTCACTGTCTGATGCCCCGACACAATCCAATCCCACTGACTGAAACCCCGACACAGTCCAGTCCCGCTGTCTGAAACCCCGACACTGTCCAGTCCCAGTGTATGAAACCCCGACACATTCCAGTCCCACTGTCTGAAACCCCGACACTGTCCAGTCCCACTGTCTGAAACCCCGACACTGTCCAGTCCCACTGTCTGAAACCCCGACACAGTGCAGTCCAGCTGACTCAAACCCCAACACAGTCCAATCCAACAGTCTGAATCCCGAACACAGTGCACTCCCACTGTCTGAAACCCCCGACACAGTCCAATCCCACTGTCTGAAACCCCGACACAGTCCAGTCCCAGTGTATGAAACCCAGACACAGTCCAGTCCCACTGTCTGAAATCCCGACAGTCCAGTCCCATTGTCTGAAACCCCGACACAATCCAATCCCACTGTCTGAAACCCCGACACAGTCCAGTCCCATTGTCTGAAACCCCGACACAATCCAATCCCACTGTCTGAAACCCCGACACTGTCCAGTCCCACTGTCTGAAACCCCGACACTGTCCAGTCCCACTGTCGGAAACCCCGACACAGTGCAGTCCAGCTGACTGAAACCCCAACACAGTCCAATCTAACAGTCTGAATCCCGAACACAGTGCACTCCCACTGTCTGAAACCCCCGACACAGTCCAATCCCACTGTCTGAAACCCCGACACAGTCCAGTCCCATTGTCTGAAACCCCGACACAATCCAATCCCACAGTCTGAAACGCCGACACAGTCCAGTCCCACTGTCTGAAACCCCGACACAGTCCAGTCCCAATGTATGAAACTCCGACACAGTCCAGTGCCACTGTCTGAAACCCCGACACAGTCCAGTGCCACTGTCTGAAACCCCAACACAGTCCAGTCCCACTGTCTGAAATCCCGACACAGTCCAGTCCCATTGTCTGAAACCCCGACACAATCCAATCCCACTGTCTGAAACCCCGACACTGTCCAGTCCCACTGTCTGAAACCCCGACACTGTCCAGTCCCACTGTCGGAAACCCCGACACAGTGCAGTCCAGCTGACTGAAACCCCAACACAGTCCAATCCAACAGTCTGAATCCCGAACACAGTGCACTCCCACTGTCTGAAACCCCCGACACAGTCCAATCCCACTGTCTGAAACCCCGACACAGTCCAGTCCCAGTGTATGAAACCCAGACACAGTCCAGTCCCACTGTCTGAAATCCCGACACCGTCCAGTCCCATTGTCTGAAACCCCGACACAATCCAATCCCACTGTCTGAAACCCCGACACAGTCCAGTCCCACTGTCTGAAACCCCGACACAGTCCAGTCCCACTGTATGAAACTCCGACACAGTCCAGTGCCACTGTATGAAACCCCGACACAGTCTAGTGCCACTGTCTGAAACCCCAACACAGTCCAGTCCCACTGACCGAAACCCGAAAACAGTCCAGTCCCATTGTCTGAAGCTCCGACACAGTCCAGTGCCACTGTCTGAAACCCCAACACAGTCCAGTCCCACTGTCTGAAGCTCCGACACAGTCCAATCCCACTGTCTGAATCCCGAACACAGTGCACTCCCACTGTCTGAAACCCCCGACACAGTCCAGTCCCACTGTCTGAAACCCCGACACAGTCCAGTTCCACTGTCTGAAACCCTGACACAGTCCAGTCCCACTGTCTGAAACACCGACACAGTCCAGTCCCTCTGTATGAAACCCCGACACAATCCAATCCCACTGTCTGAAACCCCGATACAGTCCAGTCGCACTGTCTGAAACGCCGACACAGTCAAGTGTCACTGTCTGAAGCCCCGACACAATCCAATCCCACTGACTGAAACCCCGACACAGTCCAGTCCCGCTGTCTGAAACCCCGACACTGTCCAGTCCCAGTGTATGAAACCCCGACACATTCCAGTCCCACTGTCTGAAACCCCGACACTGTCCAGTCCCACTGTCTGAAACCCCGACACTGTCCAGTCCCACTGTCTGAAACCCGGACACAGTGCAGTCCAGCTGACTCAAACCCCAACACAGTCCAATCCAACAGTCTGAATCCCGAACACAGTGCACTCCCACTGTCTGAAACCCCCGACACAGTCCAATCCCACTGTCTGAAACCCCGACACAGTCCAGTCCCAGTGTATGAAACCCAGACACAGTCCAGTCCCACTGTCTGAAATCCCGACAGTCCAGTCCCATTGTCTGAAACCCCGACACAATCCAATCCCACTGTCTGAAACGCCGACACAGTCCAGTCCCACTGTCTGAAATCCCGACACAGTCCAGTCCCATTGTCTGAAACCCCGACACAATCCAATCCCACTGTCTGAAACCCCGACACTGTCCAGTCCCACTGTCTGAAACCCCGACACTGTCCAGTCCCACTGTCGGAAACCCCGACACAGTGCAGTCCAGCTGACTGAAACCCCAACACAGTCCAATCCAACAGTCTGAATCCCGAACACAGTGCACTCCCACTGTCTGAAACCCCCGACACAGTCCAATCCCACTGTCTGAAACCCCGACACAGTCCAGTCCCATTGTCTGAAACCCCGACACAATCCAATCCCACAGTCTGAAACGCCGACACAGTCCAGTCCCACTGTCTGAAACCCCGACACAGTCCAGTCCCAATGGATGAAACTCCGACACAGTCCAGTGCCACTGTCTGAAACACCGACACAGTCCAGTGCCACTGTCTGAAACCCCAACACAGTCCAGTCCCACTGTCTGAAACGCCGACACAGTCCAGTGCCACTGTCTGATGCCCCGACACAATCCAATCCCACTGTCTGAAACGCCGACACAGTCCAGTCCCACTGTCTGAAACCCAACACAGTCCAACTCCACTGTCTGAAACCCCGACACAGTGCTGTCCCACTGACTGAAACTCCGACACAGTCCAATCCCTCTGTATGAAAGCCAACACAGTCCAATCCCACTGTCTGATACCCCGACACCGTGCAGTCCCACTGTCTGAATGCTCGACACAGTCTAATCCCACTGTATGAGTCCCGTACACAATCCAATCCCACTGTCTGAAACCCCGACACAGTCCAGTCCCACTGTCTGAAACGCCGACACAGTCCAGTGCCACTGTCTGATGCCCCAACACAGTCCAGTCCCACTGTCTGAAACTCCGACACAGTCCAGTGCCACTGTCTGATGCCCCGACACAGTCCAGTCCCACTGTCTGAAACGCCGACACAGTCCAGTGCCACTGTCTGATGCCCCGACACAATCCAATCCCACTGACTGAAAACCCGACACAGTCCAGTCCCACTGTCTGAAACCCCGACACAATCCAGTCCAGCTGTCTGAAACCCCAACACAGTCCAGTCCCACTGTCTGAAACCCCGACACAGTCTAGTCCCACTGTCTGAAACGCCGACACAGTCCAGTGCCACTGTCTGATGCCCCGATACAATCCAATCGCACTGTCTGAAACGCCGACACAGTCCAGTCCCACTGTCTGAAACCCAACACAGTCCAACTCCACTGTCTGAAACCCCGACACAGTGCAGTCCCACTGACTGAAACCCCGACACAGTCCAATCCCTCTGTATGAAAGCCAACACTGTCCAATCCCACTGTCTTATACCCCGACACCGTGCAGTCCCACTGTCTGAATGCTCGACACAGTCTAATCCCACTGTATGAGTCCCGTACACAATCCAATCCCACTGTCTGAAACCCCGACACAGTCCAGTCCCACTGTATGAAACCCAGACACAGTCCAATCCCACTGTCTGAATTCCGAACACAGTCCAGTCCCACTGTATGAAACCCAGACACAGACCAATCCCACTGTCTGAATTCCGAACACAGTCCAGTCCCACTGTATGAAACTCCGACACAGTCCAGTGCCACTGTCTGAAACCCCGACAAAGTCCACTGCCACTATCTGAAACCCCAACACATTCCAGTCCCACTGTCCGAAACCCTGAAACAGTCCAGTCCCACAGTCTGAAGCTCCGACACAGTCCAATCCCACTGTCTGAATCCCGAACACAGTGCACTCCCACTGTCTGAAACCACCGACACAGTCCAGTCCCACTGTCTGAAACCCCGACACAGTCCAGTTCCACTGTCTGAAACCCTGACACAGTCCAGTCCCACTGTCTGAAACACTGACACAGTCCAGTCCCTCTGTATGAAACCCCGACACAATCCAATCCCACTGTCTGAAACCCTGATACAGTCCAGTCCCACTGTCTGAAACGCCGACACAGTCAAGTGCCACTGTCTGATGCCCCGACACAATCCAATCCCACTGACTGAAACCCCGACACAGTCCAGTGCCACTGTCTGATGCCCCGACAGTCCAGTCCCACTGTCTGAAACGCCGACACAGTCCAGTGCCACTGTCTGATGCCCCGACACAGTCCAGTCCCACTGTCTGAAACGCCGACACAGTCCAGTGCCACTGTCTGATGCCCCAACACAGTCCAGTCCCACTGTCTGAAACGCCGACACAGTCCAGTGGCACTGTCTGATGCCCCAACACAGTCCAGTCCCACTGTCTGAAACGCCGACACAGTCCAGTGCCACTGTCTGATGCCCCGACACAATCCAATCCTACTGACTGAAAGCCCGACACAGTCCAGTCCCACTGTCTGAAACCCCGACACTGTCCAGTCCCACTGTCTGATGCCCCAACACAGTCCAGTCCCACTGTCTGAAACGCCGACACAGTCCAGTGCTACTGTCTGATGCCCCGACAGTCCAGTCCCACTCTCTGAAACCCCGACACAGTCCAGTCCCACTGTCTGAAACCCCGACACTGTCCAGTCCCACTGTATGAAACCCGAACACAGTCCAGTCCCACTGTCTGAAACCCCAACACAGTGCAGTCCAGCTGTCTGAAACCCCGACACTGTCCAGTCCCACTGTCTGAAACCTTGACACTGTCCAGTCCCACTGTATGAAACCCCGACACAGTCCTGTCCCACTGTCTGAAACCCCGACACAGTCCAGTCCAGCTGTCTGAAACCCCAACACAGTCCAGTCCCACTGTCTGAAACCCCGACACAGTCTAGTCCCACTGTCTGAAACGCCGACACAGTCCAGTGCCACTGTCTGATGCCCCGACACAATCCAATCGCACTGTCTGAAACGCCGACACAGTCCAGTCCCACTGTCTGAAACCCAACACAGTCCAACTCCACTGTCTGAAACCCCGACACAGTGCAGTCCCACTGACTGAAACCCCGACACAGTCCAATCCCTCTGTATGAAAGCCAACACTGTCCAATCCCACTGTCTGATACCCCGACACCGTGCAGTCCCACTGTCTGAATGCTCGACACAGTCTAATCCCACTGTATGTCCCATACACAATCCAATCCCACTGTCTGAAACCCCGACACAGTCCAGTCCCACTGTCTGAAACCCAACACAGTCCAACTCCACTGTCTGAAACCCCGACACAGTGCAGTCCCACTGACTGAAACCCCGACACAGTCCAATCCCACTGTCTGAATTCCGAACACAGTCCAGTCCCACTGTATGAAACTCCGACACAGTCCAGTGCCACTGTCTGAAACCCCGACAAAGTCCACTGCCACTATCTGAAACCCCAACACATTCCAGTCCCACTGTCCGAAACCCTGAAACAGTCCAGTCCCACAGTCTGAAGCTCCGACACAGTCCAATCCCACTGTCTGAATCCCGAACACAGTGCACTCCCACTGTCTGAAACCACCGACACAGTCCAGTCCCACTGTCTGAAACCCCGACACAGTCCAGTTCCACTGTCTGAAACCCTGACACAGTCCAGTCCCACTGTCTGAAACACTGACACAGTCCAGTCCCTCTGTATGAAACCCCGACACAATCCAATCCCACTGTCTGAAACCCCGATACAGTCCAGTCCCACTGTCTGAAACGCCGACACAGTCAAGTGCCACTGTCTGATGCCCCGACACAATCCAATCCCACTGACTGAAACCCCGACACAGTCCAGTGCCACTGTCTGATGCCCCGACAGTCCAGTCCCACTGTCTGAAACGCCGACACAGTCCAGTGCCACTGTCTGATGCCCCGACACAGTCCAGTCCCACTGTCTGAAACGCCGACACAGTCCAGTGCCACTGTCTGATGCCCCAACACAGTCCAGTCCCACTGTCTGAAACGCCGACACAGTCCAGTGCCACTGTCTGATGCCCCGACACAATCCAATCCTACTTACTGAAAGCCCGACACAGTCCAGTCCCACTGTCTGAAATCCCGACACAGTCCAGTCCAATTGTCTGAAACCCCGACACAATCCAATCCCACTGTCTGAAACGCCGACACAGTCCAGTCCCACTGTCTGAAATCCCGACACAGTCCAGTCCCATTGTCTGAAACCCCGACACTGTCCAGTCCCACAGTATGAAACCCCGACACTGTCCAGTCCCACTGTCTGATGCCCCGACAGTCCAGTCCCACTGTCTGAAACGCCGACACAGTCCAGTGCCACTGTCTGATGACCCAACACAGTCCAGTCCCACTGTCTGAAACGCCGACACAGTCCAGTGCCACTGTCTGATGCCCCAACACAGTCCAGTCCCACTGTCTGAAACGCCGACACAGTCCAGTGCCACTGTCTGATGCCCCGACACAATCCAATCCTACTGACTGAAAGCCCGACACAGTCCAGTCCCACTGTCTGAAACCCCGACACTGTCCAGTCCCACTGTCTGATGCCCCAACACAGTCCAGTCCCACTGTCTGAAACGCCGACACAGTCCAGTGCCACTGTCTGATGCCCCGACAGTCCAGTCCCACTCTCTGAAACCCCGACACAGTCCAGTCCCACTGTCTGAAACCCCAACACAGTGCAGTCCAGCTGTCTGAAACCCCGACACTGTCCAGTCCCACTGTCTGAAACCTTGACACTGTCCAGTCCCACTGTATGAAACCCCGACACAGTCCTGTTCCACTGTCTGAAACCCCGACACAGTCCAGTCCCACTGTCTGAAACCCCGACCATGTCCAGTCCCACTGTCTGAAACCCCGACACTGTCCAGTCCCAATGTCTGAAACCCCGACAGAGTGCAGTCCAGCTGACTGAAACCCCAACACAGTCCAATCCAACAGTCTGAATCCCGAACACAGTGCACTCCCACTCTCTGAAAGCCCCGACACTGTCCAATCCCACTGTCTGAAACCCCGACACAGTCCAGTCCCAGTGTATGAAACCCAGACACAGTCCAGTCCCACTGAATTAAATCCCGACATAGTCCAGTCCCATTGTCTGAAACCCTGACACAATCCAGTCCCACTGTCTGAAACCCCGACACAGTCCAGACCCACTGTCTGAAACGCCGACACAGTCCAGTCCCACTCTCTGAAACCCCGACACAGTCCAGTCCCACTGTATGAAACCCAGACACAGTCCAATCCCACTGTCTGAATTCCGAACACAGTCCAGTCCCACTGTATGAAACTACGACACAGTCCAGTGCCACTGTCTGAAACCCCGACACAGTCCAGTGCCACTGTCTGAAACCCCAACACATTCCAGCCCCACTGTCCGAAACCCCGAAACAGTCCAGTCCCACTGTCTGAAGCTCCGACACAGTCCAATCCCACTGTCTGAATCCCGAACACAGTGCACTCCCACTGTCTGAAACCCCTGACACAGTCCAGTCCCACTGTCTGAAACCCCGACACAGTCCAGTTCCACTGTCTGAAACCCTGACACAGTCCAGTCCCACTGTCTGAAACCCCCGACACAGTCCAATCCCACTGTCTGAAACCCCGACACAGTCCCGACCCAGTGTATGAAACCCAGACACAGTCCAGTCCCACTGTCTGAAATCCCGACACAGTCCAGTCCCATTGTCTGAAACCCCGACACAATCCAATCCCACTGTCTGAAACCCCGACACTGTCCAGTCCCACTGTCTGAAACGCCGACACAGTCCAGTGCCACTGTCTGAAACCCCGACACAATCCAATCCCGCTGTCTGAAACGCCGACACAGTCCAGTCCCACTGTCTGAAACCCAACACAGTCCAACTCCACTGTCTGAAACCCCGACACAGTGCAGTCCCACTGACTGAAACCCCGACACAGACCAATCCCTCTGTATGAAAGCCAAAACAGTCCAATCCCACTGTCTGATACCCCGACAACGTGCAGTCCCACTGTCTGAAACCCCGACACAGTCCAGTCCCACTGTCTGAAACACCGACACAGTCCAGTGCCACTGTCTGATGCCCCGACAGTCCAGTCCCACTGTCTGAAACGCCGACACAGTCCAGTGCCACTGTCTGATGCCCCAACACAGTCCAGTCCCACTGTCTGAAACGCCGACACAGTCCAGTCCCCCTGTATGAAACCCAGACACAGTCCAATCCCACTGTCTGAATCCCGAACACAGTGCACTCCCACTGTCTGAAACCCCCGACACAGTCCAGTCCCACTGTCTGAAACCCCGACGCAGTCAAGTCCCACTGTCTGAAACCCCGACACAGTCCAGTCCCACTGTCTGAAACGCCGACACAGTCCAGTCTCACTTTCTGAAACCCCGACGCAGTCAAGTCCCACTGTCTGAAACCCCGACACAGTCCAGTCCCACTGTCTGAAAAGCCGACACAGTCCAGTGCCACTGTCTGATGCCCCGACAGTCCAGTCCCACTGTCTGAAACGCCGACACAGTCCAGTGCCACTGTCTGATGCCCCGATACAGTCCAGTCCCACTGTCTGAAACGCCGACACAGTCCAGTGCCACTGTCTGATGCCCCAACACAGTCCAGTCCCACTGTCTGAAACGCCGACACAGTCCAGTGCCACTTTCTGATGCCCCGACACAATCCAATCCTACTGACTGAAAGCCCGACACAGTCCAGTCCCACTGTCTGAAATCCCGACACAGTCCAGTCCAATTGTCTGAAACCCCGACACAATCCAATCCCACTGTCTGAAACGCCGACACAGTCCAGTCCCACTGTCTGAAATCCCGACACAGTCCAGTCCCATTGTCTGAAACCCCGACACTGTCCAGTCCCACTGTCTGAAACCCCGACACTGTCCAGTCCCACAGTATGAAACCCCGACACAGTCCAGTCCCACTGTCTGAAACCCCGACACTGTCCAGTCCCACTGTCTGAAAACCCGACATTGTCCAGTCCCACAGTATGAAACCCCGACACTGTCCAGTCCCACTGTCTGATGCCCCGACAGTCCAGTCCCACTGTCTGAAACGCCGACACAGTCCAGTGCCACTGTCTGATGACCCAACACAGTCCAGTCCCACTGTCTGAAACGCCGACACAGTCCAGTGCCACTGTCTGATGCCCCAACACAGTCCAGTCCCACTGTCTGAAACGCCGACACAGTCCAGTGCCACTGTCTGATGCCCCGACACAATCCAATCCTACTGACTGAAAGCACGACACAGTCCAGTCCCACTGTCTGAAACCCCGACACTGTCCAGTCCAACTGTCTGATGCCCCAACACAGTCCAGTCCCACTGTCTGAAACGCCGACACAGTCCAGTGCCACTGTCTGATGCCCCGACAGTCCAGTCCCACTCTCTGAAACCCCGACACAGTCCAGTCCCACTGTCTGAAACCCCGACACTGTCCAGTCCCACTGTATGAAACCCCGACACAGTCCAGTCCCACTGTCTGAAACCCCAACACAGTGCAGTCCAGCTGTCTGAAACCCCGACACTGTCCAGTCCCACTGTCTGAAACCTTGACACTGTCCAGTCCCACTGTATGAAACCCCGACACAGTCCTGTCCCACTGTCTGAAACCCCGACACAGTCCAGTCCCACTGTCTGAAACCCCGACACTGTCCAGTCCCACTGTCTGAAACACCGACACTGTCCAGTCCCAATGTCTGAAACCCCGACAGAGTGCAGTCCAGCTGACTGAAACCCCAACACAGTCCAATCCAACAGTCTGAATCCCGAACACAGTGCACTCCCACTCTCTGAAAGCCCCGACACTGTCCAATCCCACTGTCTGAAACCCCGACACAGTCCAGTCCCAGTGTATGAAACCCAGACACAGTCCAGTCCCACTGTCTTAAATCCCGACATAGTCCAGTCCCATTGTCTGAAACCCCGACACAATCCAGTCCCACTGTCTGAAACCCCGACACAGTCCAGTCCCACTGTCTGAAACGCCGACACAGTCCAGTCCCACTCTCTGAAACCCCGACACAGTCCAGTCCCACTGTATGAAACCCAGACACAGTCCAATCCCACTGTCTGAATTCCGAACACAGTCCAGTCCCACTGTATGAAACTACGACACAGTCCAGTGCCACTGTCTGAAACCCCGACACAGTCCAGTGCCACTGTCTGAAACCCCAACACATTCCAGCCCCACTGTCCGAAACCCCGAAACAGTCCAGTCCCACTGTCTGAAGCTCCGACACAGTCCAATCCCACTGTCTGAATCCCGAACACAGTGCACTCCCACTGTCTGAAACCCCTGACACAGTCCAGTCCCACTGTCTGAAACCCCGACACAGTCCAGTTCCACTGTCTGAAACCCTGACACAGTCCAGTCCCACTGTATGAAACCCCCGACACAGTCCAATCCCACTGTCTGAAACCCCGACACAGTCCCGACCCAGTGTATGAAACCCAGACACAGTCCAGTCCCACTGTCTGAAATCCCGACACAGTCCAGTCCCATTGTCTGAAACCCCGACACAATCCAATCCCACTGTCTGAAACCCCGACACAGTCCAGTCCCACTGTCTGAAACGCCGACACAGTCCAGTGCCACTGTCTGAAACCCCGACACAGTCCAGTCCCACTGTCTGAAACCCCAACACAGTCCAGTCCCACTGTCTGAAACGCCGACACAGTCCAGTGCCACTGTCTGATGCCCCGACACAATCCAATCCCGCTGTCTGAAACGCCGACACAGTCCAGTCCCACTGTCTGAAACCCAACACAGTCCAACTCCACTGTCTGAAACCCCGACACAGTGCAGTCCCACTGACTGAAACCCCGACACAGTCCAATCCCTCTGTATGAAAGCCAAAACAGTCCAATCCCACTGTCTGATACCCCGACACCGTGCAGTCCCACTGTCTGAAACCCCGACACAGTCCAGTCCCACTGTCTGAAACACCGACACAGTCCAGTGCCACTGTCTGATGCCCCGACAGTCCAGTCCCACTGTCTGAAACGCCGACACAGTCCAGTGCCACTGTCTGATGCCCCAACACAGTCCAGTCCCACTGTCTGAAACGCCGACACAGTCCAGTCCCCCTGTATGAAACCCAGACACAGTCCAATCCCACTGTCTGAATCCCGAACACAGTGCACTCCCACTGTCTGAAACCCCCGACACAGTCCAGTCCCACTGTCTGAAACCCCGACACAGTCCAGTTCCACTGTCTGAAACCCTGACACAGTCCAGTCCCACTGTCTGAAACCCCGACACAGTCCAGTCCCACTGTATGAAACCCCGACACAATCCATTCCCACTGTCTGAAACCCCGATACAGTCCAGTCCCACTGTCTGAAACGCCGACACAGTCAAGTGCCACTGTCTGATGCCCCGACACAATCCAATCCCACTGACTGAAACCCCGACACTGTCCAGTCCCACTGTATGAAACCCCGACACAGTCCAGTCGCACTGTCTGAAACCCCGACAATGTCCTGTCCCACTGTCTGAAACCCCGACACTGTCCAGTCCCACTGTCTGAAACCCCGACACTGTCCAGTCCCACAGTATGAAACCCCGACACAGTCCAGTCCCACTGTCTGAAACCCCGACACTGTCCAGTCCCACTGTCTGAAACCCCGACATTGTCCAGTCCCACAGTATGAAACCCCGACACTGTCCAGTCCCACTGTCTGATGCCCCGACAGTCCAGTCCCACTGTCTGAAACGCCGACACAGTCCAGTGCCACTGTCTGATGACCCAACACAGTCCAGTCCCACTGTCTGAAACGCCGACACAGTCCAGTGCCACTGTCTGATGCCCCAACACAGTCCAGTCCCACTGTCTGAAACGCCGACACAGTCCCGTGCCACTGTCTGATGCCCCAACACAATCCAATCCTATTGACTGAAACCCCGACACAGTCCAGTCCCACTGTCTGAAACCCCGACACTGTCCAGTCCCACTGTCTGAAACCCCGACACAGTCCAGTCCCACTGTCCGAAACCACAAAACAGTCTAGTCCCATTGTCTGAAGCTCCGACACAGTCCAGTGCCACTGACTGAAACCCCAACACAGTCCAGTCCCACTGTCTGAAACACCGACACAGTCCAGTCCCACTGTCTGAAACGCCGACACAGTCCAGTGCCACTGTCTGATGCCCCGACACAATCCAATCCCACTGTCTGAAACGCCGACACAGTCCAGTCCCACTGTCTGAAACCCAACACAGTCCAACTCCACTGTCTGAAACCCCGACACAGTGCAGTCCCACTGTGAAACCCCGACACAGTCCAATCCCACTGTATGAAAGCCAACACAGTCAAATCCCACTGTCTGATACCCCGACACCGTGCAGTCCCACTGTCTGAATGCTCGACACAGCCTAATCCCACTGTATGAGTCCCGTACACAATCCAATCCCACTGTCTGAAACACCGACACAGTCCAGTCCCACTGTCTGAAACGCCGACACAGTCCAGTGCCACTGTCTGATGCCCCGACAGTCTTTCCCACTGTCTGAAACGCCGACACAGTCCAGTGCCACTGTCTGATGCCCCAACACAGTCCAGTCCCACTGTCTGAAACGCCGACACAGTCCAGTGCCACTGTCTGATGCCCCGACACAGTCCAGTCCCACTGTCTGAAACGCCGACACAGTCCAGTGCCACTGTCTGAAACCCTGACACAGTCCAGTCCCACTGTCTGAAACCCCGACACAGTCCAGTCCCACTGTATGAAACCCCGACACAGTCCAATCCCACTGTCTGAAACACCGATACAGTCCAGTCCCACTGTCTGAAACGCCGACACAGTCAAGTGCCACTGTCTGATGCCCCGACACAATCCAATCCAACTGACTGAAACCCCGACACAGTCCAGTCCCACTGTCTGAAACCCCGACACTGTCCAGTCCCAGTGTATGAAACCCCGACACAGTCCAGTCCCACTGTCTGAAACCCCGACACTGTCCAGTCCCACTGTCTGAAACCCCGACACAGTCCAGTCCCACTGTCTGAAACCCCGACACAGTCCAGTTCCACTGTCTGAAACCCTGACACAGTCCAGTCCCACTGTCTGAAACCCCGACACAGTCCAGCCCCACTGTATGAAACCCCGACACAATCCAATCCCACTGTCTGAAACCCCGATACAGTCCAGTCCCACTGTCTGAAAGGCCGACACAGTCAAGTGCCACTGTCTGATGCCACGACACAATCCAATCGCACTGACTGAAACCCCGACACAATCCAATCCCACTGTCTGAAACCCCGACACAGTCCAGTCCCACTGTCTGAAACGCCGACACAGTCCAGTCCCACTCTCTGAAACCCCGACACAGTCTAGTCCCACTGTCTGAAACCCCGACACTGTCCAGTCCCACTGTATGAAACCCCGACACAGTCCAGTCCCACTGTCTGAAACCCCAACACAGTGCAGTCCAGCTGTCTGAAACCCCGACACTGTCCAGTCCCACTGTCTGAAACCTTGACACTGTCCAGTCCCACTGTATGAAACCCCGACACAGTCCTGTCCCACTGTCTGAAACCCCGACACAGTCCAGTCCCACTGTCTGAAACCCCAACACAGTCCAGTCCCACTGTCTGAAACACCGACACAGTCCAGTCCCACTGTCTGAAACGCCGACACAGTCCAGTGCCACTGTCTGATGCCCCGACAGAATCCAATCCCACTGTCTGAAACGCCGACACAGTCCAGTCCCACTGTCTGAAACCCAACACAGTCCAACTCCACTGTCTGAAACCCCGACACAGTGCAGTCCCACTGTGAAACCCCGACACAGTCCAATCCCTCTGTATGAAAGCCAACACAGTCCAATCCCACTGTCTGATACCCCGACACCGTGCAGTCCCACTGTCTGAATGCTCGACACAGTCTAATCCCACTGTATGAGTCCCGTACACAATCCAATCCCACTGTCTGAAACCCCGACACAGTCCAGTCCCACTGACTGAAACGCCGACACAGTCCAGTGCCACTGTCTGATGCCCCAACACAGTCCAGTCCCACTGTCTGAAACGCCGACACAGTCCAGTGCCACTGTCTGATGCCCCGACACAGTCCAGTCCCACTGTCTGAAACGCCGACACAGTCCAGTGCCACTGTCTGATGCCCCGACACAATCCAATCCCACTGACTGAAACCCCGACACAGTACAGTCCCACTGTCTGAAACCCCGACACTGTCCAGTCCCACTGTCTGAAACCCCGACACAGTCCAGTCCCACTGTCTGAAATGCCGACACAGTCGAATCCCGCTGTCTGAAACCCCGAAACAGTCCTGTACCTCTGTCTGAAACCCCGACACAGTCCACTCCCACTGTCTGAAACCCCGACAGAGTCCAAACCCACTGTCTGAAAGCTCGGCACAGTCCAGTCCCATTGTCTGAAAACCCGACACAGTCCAGTCCGACTGTCTGAAACCCCGACACAGTCCAGTCCCAGTGTATGAAACCCAGACACAGTCCAATCCCACTGTCTGAATCCCGAACACAGTGCACTCCCACTGTCTGAAACACCCGACACAGTCCAATCCCACTGTCTGAAACCCCGACACAGTCCCGTCCCAGTGTATGAAACCCAGACACAGTCCAGTCCCACTGTCTGAAATCCCGACACAGTCCAGTCCAATTGTCTGAAACCCCGACACAATCCAATCCCACTGTCTGAAACCCCGACACAGTCCAGTCCCACTGTCTGAAATCCCGACACAGTCCAGTCCCATTGTCTGAAACCCCGACACAATCCAATCCCACTGTCTGAAACCCCGACACAGTCCAGTCCCACTGTCTGAAACGCCGACACAGTGCAGTCCCACTGTCTGAAACTCCGACACAGTCCAGTCCCTCTGTATGAAACTCCGACACAGTCCAGTGCCACTGTCTGAAACCCCGACACAGTCCAGTGCCACTGTCTGAAACCCCAACACAGTCCAGTCCCACTGTCCGAAACCACAAAACAGTCTAGTCCCATTGTCTGAAGCTCCGACACAGTCCAGTGCCACTGACTGAAACCCCAACACAGTCCAGTCCCACTGTCTGATACCCCGACACCGTGCAGTCCCACTGTCTGAATGCTCGACACAGTCTAATCCCACTGTATGAGTCCCGTACACAATCCAATCCCACTGTCTGAATCCCGGACACAGTCCAGTCCCACTGTCTGAAACGCCGACACAGTCCAGTGCCACTGTCTGATGCCCCGACAGTCCTGTCCCACTGTCTGAAACGCCGACACAGTCCAGTGCCACTGTCTGATGCCCCAACACAGTCCAGTCCCACTGTCTGAAACGCCGACACAGTCCAATGCCACTGTCTGATGCCCCGACACAGTCCAGTCCCACTGTCTGAAACGCCGACACAGTCCAGTGCCACTGTCTGATGCCCCGACACAATCCAATCCCACTGACTGAACCCCCGACACAGTCCAGTCCCACTGTCTGAATCCCCGATACAGTCCAGTCCCACTGTCTGAAACGCCGACACTGTCCAGTCCCAGTGTATGAAACCCTGACACAGTCCAGTCCCACTGTCTGAAACCCCGACACTGTCCAGTCCCACTGTCTGAAACCCCGACACTGTCCAGTCCCACTGTCTGAAACCCCGACACAGTCCAGTCCCACTGTCTGAAACCCCGACACAGTCCAGTTCCACTGTCTGAAACCCTGACACAGTCCAGTCCCACTGTCTGAAACCCCGACACAGTCCAGCCCCACTGTATGAAACCCCGACACAATCCAATCCCACTGTCTGAAACCCCGATACAGTCCAGTCCCACTGTCTGAAAGGCCGACACAGTCAAGTGCCACTGTCTGATGCCACGACACAATCCAATCGCACTGACTGAAACCCCGACACAATCCAATCCCACTGTCTGAAACCCCGACACAGTCCAGTCCCACTGTCTGAAACGCCGACACAGTCCAGTCCCACTCTCTGAAACCCCGACACAGTCCAGTCCCACTGTCTGAAACCCCGACACAGTCCAGTCCCACTGTCTGAAATCCCGACACAGTCCAGTCCCATTGTCTGAAACCCCGACACAATCCAATCCCACTGTCTGAAACGCCGACACAGTCTAGTGCCACTGTCTGATGCCCCGACAGTCCTGTCCCACTGTCTGAAACGCCGACACAGTCCAGTGCCACTGTCTGATGCCCCAACACAGTCCAGTCCCACTGTCTGAAACGCCGACACAGTCCAGTGCCACTGTCTGATGCCCCGACACAGTCCAGTCCCACTGTCTGAAACGCCGACACAGTCCAGTGCCACTGTCTGATGCCCCGACACAATCCAATCCCACTGACTGAACCCCCGACACAGTCCAGTCCCACTGTCTGAATCCCCGATACAGTCCAGTCCCACTGTCTGAAACGCCGACACTGTCCAGTCCCAGTGTATGAAACCCTGACACAGTCCAGTCCCACTGTCTGAAACCCCGACACTGTCCAGTCCCACTGTCTGAAACCCCGACACTGTCCAGTCCCACTGTCTGAAACCCCGACACAGTGCAGTCCAGCTGACTGAAACCCCAGCACAGTCCAATCCAACAGTCTGAATCCCGAACACAGTGCACTCCCACTGTCTGAAACCCCCGACACAGTCCAATCCCACTGTCTGAAACCCCGACACAGTCCAGTCCCAGTGTATGAAACCCAGACACAGTCCAGACCCACTGTCTGAAATCCCGACACAGTCCAGTCCCATTGTCTGAAACCCCGACACAATCCAATCCCACTGTCTGAAACCCCGACACAGTCCAGTCCCACTGTCTGAAACGCCGACACAGTCCAGTCCCACTGTCTGAAACTCCGACACAGTCCAGTCCCACTGTATGAAACTCCGACACAGTCCAGTGCCACTGTCTGAAACCCCGACACAGTCCAGTCCCACTGTCCGAAACCACAAAACAGTCTATTCCCATTGTCTGAAGCTCCGACACAGTCCAGTGCCACTGTCTGAAACCCCAACACAGTCCAGTCCCACTGTCTGAAACACCGACACAGTCCAGTCCCACTGTCTGAAACGCCGACACAGTCCAGTGCCACTGTCTGAATGCTCGACACAGTCTAATCCCACTGTATGAGTCCCGCACACAATCCAATCCCACTGTCTGAAACCCCGACACAGTCCAGTCCCACTGACTGAAACGCCGACACAGTCCAGTGCCACTGTCTGAAACCCAACACAGTCCAACTCCACTGTCTGAAACCCCGACACAGTGCAGTCCCACTGTGAAACCCCGACACAGTCCAATCCCTCTGTATGAAAGCCAACACAGTCCAATCCCACTGTCTGATACCCCGACACCGTGCAGTCCCACTGTCTGAATGCTCGACACAGTCTAATCCCACTGTATGAGTCCCGTACACAATCCAATCCCACTGTCTGAAACCCCGACACAGTCCAGTCCCACTGACTGAAACGCCGACACAGTCCAGTGCCACTGTCTGATGCCCCAACACAGTCCAGTCCCACTGTCTGAAACGCCGACACAGTCCAGTGCCACTGTCTGATGCCCCGACACAGTCCAGTCCCACTGTCTGAAACGCCGACACAGTCCAGTGCCACTGTCTGATGCCCCGACACAATCCAATCCCACTGACTGAAACCCCGACACAGTCCAGTCCCACTGTCTGAAACCCCGACACTGTCCAGTCCCACTGTCTGAAACCCCGACACAGTCCAGTCCCACTGTCTGAAATGCCGACACAGTCGAATCCCGCTGTCTGAAACCCCGAAACAGTCCAGTCCCACTGAAAGAAACCCCGACACAGTCCAGTGCCACTGTCTGAAACCCCGACACAGTCGAATCCCGCTGTCTGAAACCCCGAAACAGTCCAGTACCACTGTCTGAAACCCCGACACAGTCCAGTCCCACTGTCTGAAACCCCGACAGAGTCCAAACCCACTGTCTGAAAGCTCGGCACAGTCCAGTCCCATTGTCTGAAAACCCGACACAGTCCAGTCCGACTGTCTGAAACCCCGACACAGTCCCGTCCCAGTGTATGAAACCCAGACACAGTCCAGTCCCACTGTCTGAAATCCCGACACAGTCCAGTCCAATTGTCTGAAACCCCGACACAATCCAATCCCACTGTCTGAAACCCCGACACAGTCCAGTCCCACTGTCTGAAATCCCGACACAGTCCAGTCCCATTGTCTGAAACCCCGACACAATCCAATCCCACTGTCTGAAACCCCGACACAGTCCAGTCCCACTGTCTGAAACGCCGACACAGTCCAGTCCCACTGTCTGAAACTCCGACACAGTCCAGTCCCACTGTATGAAACTCCGACACAGTCCAGTGCCACTGTCTGAAACCCCGACACAGTCCAGTGCCACTGTCTGAAACCCCAACACAGTCCAGTCCCACTGTCCGAAACCACAAAACAGTCTAGTCCCATTGTCTGAAGCTCTGACACAGTCCAGTGCCACTGACTGAAACCCCAACACAGTCCAGTCCCACTGTCTGAAACACCGACTCAGTCCAGTCCCACTGTCTGAAACGCCGACACAGTCCAGTGCCACTGTCTGATGCCCCGACACAATCCAATCCCACTGTCTGAAACGCCGACACAGTCCAGTCCCACTGTCTGAAACCCAACACAGTCCAACTCCACTGTCTGAAACCCCGACACAGTGCAGTCCCACTGTGAAACCCCGACACAGTCCAATCCCTCTGTATGAAAGCCAACACAGTCCAATCCCACTGTCTGATACCCCGACACCGTGCAGTCCCACTGTCTGAATGCTCGACACAGTCTAATCCCACTGTATGAGTCCCGTACACAATCCAATCCCACTGTCTGAAACCCCGACACAGTCCAGTCCCACTGTCAGAAACGCCGACACAGTCCAGTGCCACTGTCTGATGCCCCGACAGTCCTGTCCCACTGTCTGAAACGCCGACACAGTCCAGTGCCACCGTCTGATGCCCCAACACAGTCCAGTCCCACTGTCTGAAACGCCGACACAGTCCAGTGCCACTGTCTGATGCCCCGACACAGTCCAGTCCCACTGTCTGAAACGCCGACACAGTCCAGTGCCACTGTCTGATGCCCCGACACAATCCAATCCCACTGACTGAAACACCGACACAGTCCAGTCCCACTGTCTGAAACCCCGACACTGTCCAGTCCCACTGTCTGAAACCCCGCCACAGTCCAGCCCCACTGTCCGAAACCCCGAAACAGTCCAGTCCCACTGTCTGAAGCTCCGACACAGTCCAATCCCACTGTCTGAATCCCGAACACAGTGCACTCCCACTGTCTGAAACCCCTGACACAGTCCAGTCCCACTGTCTGAAACCCCGACACAGTCCAGTTCCACTGTCTGAAACCCTGACACAGTCCAGTCCCACTGTCTGAAACCCCGACACAGTCCAGTCCCACTGTATGAAACCCCGACACAATCCAATCCCACTGTCTGAAACCCCGATACAGTCCAGTCCCACTGTCTGAAACCCCGACACTGTCCAGTCCCAGTGTATGAAACCCCGACACAGTCCAGTCCCACTGTCTGAAACCCCGACACTGTCCAGTCCCACTGTCTGAAACCCCGACACAGTCCAGTCCCACTGTCTGAAACCCCGACACAGTCCAGTTCCACTGTCTGAAACCCTGACACAGTCCAGTCCCACTGTCTGAAACCCCGACACAGTCCAGCCCCACTGTATGAAACCCCGACACAATCCAATCCCACTGTCTGAAACCCCGATACAGTCCAGTCCCACTGTCTGAAAGGCCGACACAGTCAAGTGCCACTGTCTGATGCCACGACACAATCCAATCGCACTGACTGAAACCCCGACACAATCCAATCCCACTGTCTGAAACCCCGACACAGTCCAGTCCCACTGTCTGAAACGCCGACACAGTCCAGTCCCACTCTCTGAAACCCCGACACAGTCCAGTCCCACTGTCTGAAACCCCGACACTGTCCAGTCCCACTGTATGAAACCCCGACACAGTCCAGTCCCACTGTCTGAAACCCCAACACAGTGCAGTCCAGCTGTCTGAAACCCCGACACTGTCCAGTCCCACTGTCTGAAACCTTGACACTGTCCAGTCCCACTGTATGAAACCCCGACACAGTCCTGTCCCACTGTCTGAAACCCCGACACAGTCCAGTCCCACTGTCTGAAACCCCGACACTGTCCAGTCCCACTGTCTGAAACCCCGACACTGTCCAGTCCCAATGTCTGAAACCCCGACAGAGTGCAGTCCAGCTGACTGAAACCCCAACACAGTCCAATCCAACAGTCTGAATCCCGAACACAGTGCACTCCCACTCGCTGAAAGCCCCGACACTGTCCAATCCCACTGTCTGAAACCCCGACACAGTCCAGTCCCAGTGTATGAAACCCAGACACAGTCCAGTCCCACTGTCTTAAATCCCGACATAGTCCAGTGCCACTGTCTGAAACCCCAACACATTCCAGCCCCACTGTCCGAAACCCCGAAACAGTCCAGTCCCACTGTCTGAAGCTCCGACACAGTCCAATCCCACTGTCTGAATCCCGAACACAGTGCACTCCCACTGTCTGAAACCCCTGACACAGTCCAGTCCCACTGTCTGAAACCCCGACACAGTCCAGTTCCACTGTCTGAAACCCTGACACAGTCCAGTCCCACTGTCTGAAACCCCCGACACAGTCCAATCCCACTGTCTGAAACCCCGACACAGTCCCGACCCAGTGTATGAAACCCAGACACAGTCCAGTCCCACTGTCTGAAATCCCGACACAGTCCAGTCCCATTGTCTGAAACCCCGACACAATCCAATCCCACTGTCTGATGCCCCGACACAGTCCAGTCCCACTGTCTGAAACGCCGACACAGTCCAGTGCCACTGTCTGATGCCCCGACACAATCCAATCCCACTGACTGAAACACCGACACAGTCCAGTCCCACTGTCTGAAACCCCGACACTGTCCAGTCCCACTGTCTGAAACCCCGCCACAGTCCAGCCCCACTGTCCGAAACCCCGAAACAGTCCAGTCCCACTGTCTGAAGCTCCGACACAGTCCAATCCCACTGTCTGAATCCCGAACACAGTGCACTCCCACTGTCTGAAACCCCTGACACAGTCCAGTCCCACTGTCTGAAACCCCGACACAGTCCAGTTCCACTGTCTGAAACCCTGACACAGTCCAGTCCCACTGTCTGAAACCCCGACACAGTCCAGTCCCACTGTATGAAACCCCGACACAATCCAATCCCACTGTCTGAAACCCCGATACAGTCCAGTCCCACTGTCTGAAACCCCGACACTGTCCAGTCCCAGTGTATGAAACCCCGACACAGTCCAGTCCCACTGTCTGAAACCCCGACACTGTCCAGTCCCACTGTCTGAAACCCCGACACAGTCCAGTCCCACTGTCTGAAACCCCGACACAGTCCAGTTCCACTGTCTGAAACCCTGACACAGTCCAGTCCCACTGTCTGAAACCCCGACACAGTCCAGCCCCACTGTATGAAACCCCGACACAATCCAATCCCACTGTCTGAAACCCCGATACAGTCCAGTCCCACTGTCTGAAAGGCCGACACAGTCAAGTGCCACTGTCTGATGCCACGACACAATCCAATCGCACTGACTGAAACCCCGACACAATCCAATCCCACTGTCTGAAACCCCGACACAGTCCAGTCCCACTGTCTGAAACGCCGACACAGTCCAGTCCCACTCTCTGAAACCCCGACACAGTCCAGTCCCACTGTCTGAAACCCCGACACTGTCCAGTCCCACTGTATGAAACCCCGACACAGTCCAGTCCCACTGTCTGAAACCCCAACACAGTGCAGTCCAGCTGTCTGAAACCCCGACACTGTCCAGTCCCACTGTCTGAAACCTTGACACTGTCCAGTCCCACTGTATGAAACCCTGACACAGTCCTGTCCCACTGTCTGAAACCCCGACACAGTCCAGTCCCACTGTCTGAAACCCCGACACTGTCCAGTCCCACTGTCTGAAACCCCGACACTGTCCAGTCCCAATGTCTGAAACCCCGACAGAGTGCAGTCCAGCTGACTGAAACCCCAACACAGTCCAATCCAACAGTCTGAATCCCGAACACAGTGCACTCCCACTCTCTGAAAGCCCCGACACTGTCCAATCCCACTGTCTGAAACCCCGACACAGTCCAGTCCCAGTGTATGAAACCCAGACACAGTCCAGTCCCACTGTCTTAAATCCCGACATAGTCCAGTGCCACTGTCTGAAACCCCAACACATTCCAGCCCCACTGTCCGAAACCCCGAAACAGTCCAGTCCCACTGTCTGAAGCTCCGACACAGTCCAATCCCACTGTCTGAATCCCGAACACAGTGCACTCCCACTGTCTGAAACCCCTGACACAGTCCAGTCCCACTGTCTGAAACCCCGACACAGTCCTGTTCCACTGTCTGAAACCCTGACACAGTCCAGTCCCACTGTCTGAAACCCCCGACACAGTCCAATCCCACTGTCTGAAACCCCGACACAGTCCCGACCCAGTGTATGAAACCCAGACACAGTCCAGTCCCACTGTCTGAAATCCCGACACAGTCCAGTCCCATTGTCTGAAACCCCGACACAATCCAATCCCACTGTCTGAAACCCCGACACAGTCCAGTCCCACTGTCTGAAACGCCGACACAGTCCAGTGCCAATGTCTGAAACCCCGACACAGTCCAGTCCCACTGTCTGAAACCCCAACACAGTCCAGTCCCACTGTCTGAAACGCCGACACAGTCCAGTGCCACTGTCTGATGCCCCGACACAATCCAATCCCACTGTCTGAAACGCCGACACAGTCCAGTCCCACTGTCTGAAACCCAACACAGTCCAACTCCACTGTCTGAAACCCCGACACAGTGCAGTCCCACTGACTGAAACCCCGACACAGTCCAATCCCTCTGTATGAAAGCCAAAACAGTCCAATCCCACTGTCTGATACCCCGACACCGTGCAGTCCCACTGTCTGAATGCTCGACACAGTCTAATCCCACTGTATGAGTCCCGTACACAATCCAATCCCACTGTCTGAAACCCCGACACAGTCCAGTCCCACTGTCTGAAACACCGACACAGTCCAGTGCCACTGTCTGATGCCCCGACAGTCCAGTCCCACTGTCTGAAACGCCGACACAGTCCAGTGCCACTGTCTGATGCCCCAACACAGTCCAGTCCCACTGTCTGAAACACCGACACAGTCCAGTGCCACTGTCTGATGCCCCGACAGTCCAGTCCCACTGTCTGAAACGCCGACACAGTCCAGTGCCACTGTCTGATGCCCCAACACAGTCCAGTCCCACTGTCTGAAACGCCGACACAGTCCAGTCCCCCTGTATGAAACCCAGACACAGTCCAATCCCACTGTCTGAATCCCGAACACAGTGCACTCCCACTGTCTGAAACCCCCGACACAGTCCAGTCCCACTGTCTGAAACCCCGACACAGTCCAGTTCCACTGTCTGAAACCCTAACACAGTCCATTCCCACTGTCTGAAACCCCGACACAGTCCAGTCCCACTGTATGAAACCCCGACACAATCCATTCCCACTGTCTGAAACCCCGATACAGTCCAGTCCCACTGTCTGAAACGCCGACACAGTCAAGTGCCACTGTCTGATGCCCCGACACAATCCAATCCCACTGACTGAAACCCCGACACAGTCCAGACCCACTGTCTGAAACCCCGACACTGTCCAGTCCCACTGTATGAAACCCCGACACAGTCCAGTCGCACTGTCTGAAACCCCGACAATGTCCTGTCCCACTGTCTGAAACCCCGACACTGTCCAGTCCCACTGTCTGAAACCCCGACACTGTCCAGTCCCACAGTATGAAACACCGACACAGTCCAGTCCCACTGTCTGAAACCCCGACACTGTCCAGTCCCACTGTCTGAAACCCCGACATTGTCCAGTCCCACAGTATGAAACCCCGACACTGTCCAGTCCCACTGTCTGATGCCCCGACAGTCCAGTCCCACTGTCTGAAACGCCGACACAGTCCAGTGCCACTGTCTGATGACCCAACACAGTCCAGTCCCACTGTCTGAAACGCCGACACAGTCCAGTGCCACTGTCTGATGCCCCAACACAGTCCAGTCCCACTGTCTGAAACGCCGACACAGTCCAGTGCCACTGTCTGATGCCCCGACACAATCCAATCCTACTGACTGAAAGCCCGACACAGTCCAGTCCCACTGTCTGAAACCCCGACACTGTCCAGTCCCACTGTCTGAAACCCCGACACAGTCCAGTCCCACTGTCAGAAACCCCGACACAGTCCAGTCCCACTGACTGAAACCCTGACACAGTCCAGTCCCACTGTCTGAAACCCCGACAGAGTCCAATCCCACTGTCTGAAACCCCGACACAATCAAGTCCCACTGTCTGAAAACCCGAAACAGTCCAGTCCCACTGTCAGAAACCCCGACACAGTCCAGTCCCACTGTCTGAAACCCCGACACAGTCCAGTCCCACTCTCTGAAACCCCGACAGAGTCCAATCCCACTGTCTGAAAGCTCGGCACAGTCCAGTCCCATTGTCCGAAAACCCGACACAGTCCAGTCCGACTGTCTGAAACCCCGACACAGTCCAGTCCCACTGTCTGAAACGCCGACACAGTCGAATCCCGCTGTCTGAAACCCCGAAACAGTCCAGTCCCACTGACAGAAACCCCGACACAGTCCATTGCCACTGTCTGAAACCCCGACACAGTCGAATCCCGCTGTCTGAAACCCCGAAACAGTCCAGTACCACTGTCTGAAACCCCGACACAGACCAGTCCCACTGTCTGAAACCCCGACAGAGTCCAATCCCACTGTCTGAAAGCTCGGCACAGTCCAGTCCCACTGTCTGAAACCCCGACACAGACCAGACCCACTGTCTGAAACCCCGACACTGTCCAATCCCACTGTCTGAAACCCCGACACTGTCCAGTCCCACTGTCTGAAACCCCCGACACTGTCCAGTCCCAGTGTATGAAACCCCGACACAGTCCAGTCCCACTGTCTGAAACCCCGACACTGTCCAGTCCCACTGTCTGAAACCCCGACACAGTCCAGTCCCACTGTCTGAAACCCCGACACAGTCCAGTTCCACTGTCTGAAACCCTGACACAGTCCAGTCCCACTGTCTGAAACCCCGACACAGTCCAGCCCCACTGTATGAAACCCCGACACAATCCAATCCCACTGTCTGAAACCCCGATACAGTCCAGTCCCACTGTCTGAAAGGCCGACACAGTCAAGTGCCACTGTCTGATGCCACGACACAATCCAATCGCACTGACTGAAACCCCGACACAATCCAATCCCACTGTCTGAAACCCCGACACAGTCCAGTCCCACTGTCTGAAACGCCGACACAGTCCAGTCCCACTCTCTGAAACCCCGACACAGTCCAGTCCCACTGTCTGAAACCCCGACACTGTCCAGTCCCACTGTATGAAACCCCGACACAGTCCAGTCCCACTGTCTGAAACCCCAACACAGTGCAGTCCAGCTGTCTGAAACCCTGACACTGTCCAGTCCCACTGTCTGAAACCTTGACACTGTCCAGTCCCACTGTATGAAACCCCGACACAGTCCTGTCCCACTGTCTGAAACCCCGACACAGACCAGTCCCACTGTCTGAAACCCCGACACTGTCCAGTCCCACTGTCTGAAACCCCGACACTGTCCAGTCCCAATGTCTGAAACCCCGACAGAGTGCAGTCCAGCTGACTGAAACCCCAACACAGTCCAATCCAACAGTCTGAATCCCGAACACAGTGCACTCCCACTCTCTGAAAGCCCCGACACTGTCCAATCCCACTGTCTGAAACCCCGACACAGTCCAGTCCCAGTGTATGAAACCCAGACACAGTCCAGTCCCACTGTCTTAAATCCCGACATAGTCCAGTGCCACTGTCTGAAACCCCAACACATTCCAGCCCCACTGTCCGAAACCCCGAAACAGTCCAGTCCCACTGTCTGAAGCTCCGACACAGTCCAATCCCACTGTCTGAATCCCGAACACAGTGCACTCCCACTGTCTGAAACCCCTGACACAGTCCAGTCCCACTGTCTGAAACCCCGACACAGTCCATTTCCACTGTCTGAAACCCTGACACAGTCCAGTCCCACTGTCTGAAACCCCCGACACAGTCCAATCCCACTGTCTGAAACCCCGACACAGTCCCGACCCAGTGTATGAAACCCAGACACAGTCCAGTCCCACTGTCTGAAATCCCGACACAGTCCAGTCCCATTGTCTGAAACCCCGACACAATCCAATCCCACTGTCTGAAACCCCGACACAGTCCAGTCCCACTGTCTGAAACGCCGACACAGTCCAGTGCCACTGACTGAAACCCCGACACAGTCCAGTCCCACTGTCTGAAACCCCAACACAGTCCAGTCCCACTGTCTGAAACGCCGACACAGTCCAGTGCCACTGTCTGATGCCCCGACACAATCCAATCCCACTGTCTGAAACGCCGACACAGTCCAGTCCCACTGTCTGAAACCCAACACAGTCCAACTCCACTGTCTGAAACCCCGACACAGTGCAGTCCCACTGACTGAAACCCCGACACAGTCCAATCCCTCTGTATGAAAGCCAAAACAGTCCAATCCCACTGTCTGATACCCCGACACCGTGCAGTCCCACTGTCTGAATGCTCGACACAGTCTAATCCCACTGTATGAGTCCCGTACACAATCCAATCCCACTGTCTGAAACCCCGACACAGTCCAGTCCCACTGTCTGAAACACCGACACAGTCCAGTGCCACTGTCTGATGCCCCGACAGTCCAGTCCCACTGTCTGAAACGCCGACACAGTCCAGTGCCACTGTCTGATGCCCCAACACAGTCCAGTCCCACTGTCTGAAACACCGACACAGTCCAGTGCCACTGTCTGATGCCCCGACAGTCCAGTCCCACTGTCTGAAACGCCGACACAGTCCAGTGCCACTGTCTGATGCCCCAACACAGTCCAGTCCCACTGTCTGAAACGCCGACACAGTCCAGTCCCCCTGTATGAAACCCAGACACAGTCCAATCCCACTGTCTGAATCCCGAACACAGTGCACTCCCACTGTCTGAAACCCCCGACACAGTCCAGTCCCACTGTCTGAAACCCCGACACAGTCCAGTTCCACTGTCTGAAACCCTAACACAGTCCAGTCCCACTGTCTGAAACCCCGACACAGTCCAGTCCCACTGTATGAAACCCCGACACAATCCATTCCCACTGTCTGAAACCCCGATACAGTCCAGTCCCACTGTCTGAAACGCCGACACAGTCAAGTGCCACTGTCTGATGCCCCGACACAATCCAATCCCACTGACTGAAACCCCGACACAGTCCAGACCCACTGTCTGAAACCCCGACACTGTCCAGTCCCACTGTATGAAACCCCGACACAGTCCAGTCGCACTGTCTGAAACCCCGACAATGTCCTGTCCCACTGTCTGAAACCCCGACACTGTCCAGTCCCACTGTCTGAAACCCCGACACTGTCCAGTCCCACAGTATGAAACCCCGACACAGTCCAGTCCCACTGTCTGAAACCCCGACACTGTCCAGTCCCACTGTCTGAAACCCCGACATTGTCCAGTCCCACAGTATGAAACCCCGACACTGTCCAGTCCCACTGTCTGATGCCCCGACAGTCCAGTCCCACTGTCTGAAACGCCGACACAGTCCAGTGCCACTGTCTGATGACCCAACACAGTCCAGTCCCACTGTCTGAAACGCCGACACAGTCCAGTGCCACTGTCTGATGTCCCAACACAGTCCAGTCCCACTGTCTGAAACGCCGACACAGTCCAGTGCCACTGTCTGATGCCCCGACACAATCCAATCCTACTGACTGAAAGCCCGACACAGTCCAGTCCCACTGTCTGAAACCCCGACACTGTCCAGTCCCACTGTCTGAAACCCCGACACAGTCCAGTCCCACTGTCAGAAACCCCGACACAGTCCAGTCCCACTGACTGAAACCCTGACACAGTCCAGTCCCACTGTCTGAAACCCCGACAGAGTCCAATCCCACTGTCTGAAACCCCGACACAATCAAGTCCCACTGTCTGAAAACCCGAAACAGTCCAGTCCCACTGTCAGAAACCCCGACACAGTCCAGTCCCACTGTCTGAAACCCCGACACAGTCCAGTCCCACTCTCTGAAACCCCGACAGAGTCCAATCCCACTGTCTGAAAGCTCGGCACAGTCCAGTCCCATTGTCCGAAAACCCGACACAGTCCAGTCCGACTGTCTGAAACCCCGACACAGTCCAGTCCCACTGTCTGAAACGCCGACACAGTCGAATCCCGCTGTCTGAAACCCCGAAACAGTCCAGTCCCACTGACAGAAACCCCGACACAGTCCAGTGCCACTGTCTGAAACCCCGACACAGTCGAATCCCGCTGTCTGAAACCCCGAAACAGTCCAGTACCACTGTCTGAAACCCCGACACAGACCAGTCCCACTGTCTGAAACCCCGACAGAGTCCAATCCCACTGTCTGAAAGCTCGGCACAGTCCAGTCCCACTGTCTGAAACCCCGACACAGACCAGACCCACTGTCTGAAACCCCGACACTGTCCAATCCCACTGTCTGAAACCCCGACACTGTCCAGTCCCACTGTCTGAAACCCCGACACTGTCCAGTCCCACTGTATGAAACCCCGACACAGTCCAGTCCCACTGTCTGAAACCCCGACACTGTCCAGTCCCACTGTCTGAAACCCCGACACTGTCCAGTCCCACTGTCTGAAACCCCGACACTGTCCAGTCCCACTGTCTGAAACCCCGACACAGTGCAGTCCAGCTGACTGAAACCCCAACACAGTCCAATCCAACAGTATGAATCCCGAACACAGTGCACTCCCACTGTCTGAAAGCCCCGACACAGTCCAATCCCACTGTCTGAAACCCCGACACAGTCCAGTCCCAGTGTATGAAACCCAGACACAGTCCAGTCCCACTGTCTTAAATCCCGACATAGTCCAGTCCCATTGTCTGAAACCCCGACACAGTCCAGTCCCACTCTCTGAAACCCCGACACAGTCCAGTGCCACTGTCTGATGCCCCGACACAATCCAATCCCACTGACTGAAACCCCGACACAGTCCAGTCCCACTGTCTGAAACCCCGACACTGTCCAGTCCCACTGTCTGAAACCCCGACACTGTCCAGTCCCACTGTCTGAAACCCAGACACAGTGCAGTCCAGCTGACTGAAACTCCAACACAGTCCAATCCAACAGTCTGAATCCCGAACACAGTGAACTCCCACTGTCTGAAATCCCCGAAACAGTCCAGTCCCAATGTCTGAAACCCCCGACACAGTCCAATCACACTGTCTGAAACCCCGACACAGTCCAGTCCCAGTGTATGAAACCCCAACACATTCCAGTCCCACTGTCCGAAACCCCGAAACAGTCCAGTCCCACTGTCTGAAGCTCCGACACAGTCCAGTGCCACTGTCTGAAACCCCAACACAGTCCAGTCCCACTGTCTGAAACCCCGACTCAGTTCAGTCCCACTGTATGAAACCCAGACACAGTCCAGTCCCACTGTCTGAAACGCCGACACAGTCAAGTGCCACTGTCTGATGCCCCGACACAATCCAATCCCACTGACTGAACCCCCGACACAGTCCAGTCCCACTGTCTGAAACCCCGACACGGTCCAGTCCCACTGTCTGAAACCCCGACACTGTCCAGTCCCACTGTCTGAAACCCCGACACTGTCCAGTCCCACTGTCTGAAACCCCGACACAGTGCAGTCCAGCTGACTGAAACCCCAACACAGTCCAATCCAACAGTCTGAATCCCGATCACAGTGCACTCCCACTGTCTGAAATCCCCGACACAGTCCAGTCCCACTGTCAGAAACCCCGACACAGTCCAGTCCCACTGTCTGAAACCCCGACACAGCCCAGTCCCACTGTCTGAAACCCCGACAGAGTCCAATCCCACTGTCTGAAAGCTCGGCACAGTCCAGTCCCATTGTCTGAAAACCCGACACAGTCCAGTCCGACTGTCTGAAACCCCGACACAGTCCAGTCCCACTGTCTGAAACGCCGACACTGTCGAATCCCGCTGTCTGAAACCCCGAAACAGTCCAGTCCCACTGACAGAAACCCCGACACAGTCCAGTGCCACTGTCTGAAACCCCGACACAGTCGAATCCCGCTGTCTGAAACCCCGAAACAGTCCAGTACCACTGTCTGAAACCCCGACACAGTCCAGTCCCACTGTCTGAAACCCCGACAGAGTCCAATCCCACTGTCTGAAAGCTCGGCACAGTCCAGTCCCATTGTCCGAAAACCCGACACAGTGCAGTCCGACTGTCTGAAACCCCGACACAGTCCAGTCCCACTGTATGAAACCCAGACACAGTCCAATCCCACTGTCTGAATCCCGAACACAGTGCACTCCCACTGTCTGAAACCCCCGACACAGTCCAGTCCCACTGTCTGAAACCCCGACACAGTCCAGTTCCACTGTCTGAAACCCTGACACAGTCCAGTCCCACTGTCTGAAAACCCGATACAGTCCAGTCCCAGTGTCTGAAACGCCGACACAGTCAAGTGCCACTGTCTGATGCCCCGACACAATCCAATCCCACTGACTGAAACCCCGACACAGTCCAGACCCACTGTCTGAAACCCCGATACTGTCCAGTCCCACTGTCTGAAACCCCGACACTGTCCAGTCCCACTGTCTGAAACCCCGACACTGTCCAGTCCCACTGTATGAAACCCCGACACAGTCCAGTCCCACTGTCTGAAAGCCCGACACTGTCCAGTCCCACTGGCTGAAACCCCGACACTGTCCAGTCCCACTGTCTGAAACCCCGACACTGTCCAGTCCCACTGTCTGAAACCCCGACACAGTGCAGTCCAGCTGACTGAAACCCCAAAACAGTCCAAACCAACAGTCTGAATCCCGAACACAGTGCACTCCCACTCTCTGAAAGCCCCGATACAGTCCAATCCCACTGCCTGAAACCCCGACACAGTCCAGTCCCAGTGTATGAAACCCAGACACAGTCCAGTCCCACTGTCTTAAATCCCGACATAGTCCAGTCCCATTGTCTGAAACCCCGACACAGTCCAGTCCCACTCTCTGAAACCCCGACACAGTCCAGTCCCACTGCATGAAACCCCGACACAGTCCAGTCCCACTGTCTGAATCCCGAACACAGTGCAGTCCCACTGTATGAAACTCCGACACAGTCCAGTGCCACTGTCTGAAACCCCGACACAGTCCAGTGCCACTGTCTGTAACCCCAACACATTCCAGTTCCACTGTCCGAAACCCCGAAACAGTCCAGTCCCACTGTCTGAAGCTCCGACACAGTCCAATCCCACTGTCTGAATCCCGAACACAGTGCACTCCCACTGTCTGAAACCCCCGACACAGTCCAGTCCCACTGTCTGAAACCCCGACACAGTCCAGTTCCACTGTCTGAAACCCTGACACAGTCCAGTCCCACTGTCTGAAACACCGACACAGTCCAGTCCCACTGTATGAAATCCCGAAACAATCCAATCCCACTGTCTGAAACCCCGATACAGTCCAGTCCCACTGTCTGAAACGCCGACACAGTCAAGTGCCACTGTCTGATGCCCCGACACAATCCAATCCCACTGACTGAAACGCCGACACAGTCCAGTCCCACTGTCTGAAACCCCGACACTGTCCAGTCCCAGTGTATGAAAGCCCGACACAGTCCAGTCCCACTGTCTGAAACCCCGACACTGTCCAGTCCCACTGTCTGAAACCCCGACACTGTCCAGTCCCACTGTCTGAAACCCCGACACAGTGCAGTCCAGCTGACTGAAACCCCAACACAGTCCAATCCAACAGTCTGAATCCCGAACACAGTGCACTCCCACTGTCTGAAACCCCCGACACAGTCCAATCCCACTGTCTGAAACCCCGACACAGTCCAGTCCCAGTGTATGAAACCCCAACACATTCCAGTCCCACTGTCCGAAACCCCAAAACAGTCCAGTCCCACTGTCTGAAGCTCCGACACAGTCCAGTGCCACTGTCTGAAACCCCAACACAGTCCAGTCCCACTGTCTGAAACCCCGACTCAGTTCAGTCCCACTGTATGAAACCCAGACACAGTCCAGTCCCACTGTCTGAAATGCCGACACAGTCAAGTGCCACAGTCTGATGCCCCGACACAATCCAATCCCACTGACTGAACCCCCGACACAGTCCAGTCCCACTGTCTGAAACCCCGACACTGTCCAGTCCCACTGTCTGAAACCCCGACACTGTCCAGTCCCACTGTCTGAAACCCCGACACTGTCCAGTCCCACTGTCTGAAACCCCGACACTGTCCAGTCCCACTGTATGAAACCCCGACACAGTCCAGTCCCACTGTCTGAAAGCCCGACACTGTCCAGTCCCACTGTCTGAAACCCCGACACAGTGCAGTCCAGCTGACTGAAACCCCAACACAGTCCAATCCAACAGTCTGAATCCCGAACACAGTGCACTCCCACTCTCTGAAAGCCCCGATACAGTCCAATCCCACTGTCTGAAACCCCGACACAGTCCAGTCCCAGTGTATGAAACCCAGACACAGTCCAGTCCCACTGTCTTAAATCCCGACATAGTCCAGTCCCATTGTCTGAAACCCCGACACAGTCCAGTCCCACTCTCTGAAACCCCGACACAGTCCAGTGCCACTGTCTGATGCCCCGACACAATCCAATCCCACTGACTGAAACCCCGACACAGTCCAGTCCCACTGTCTGAAACCCCGACACTGTCCAGTCCCACTGTCTGAAACCCCGACACTGTCCAGTCCCACTGTCTGAAACCCAGACACAGTGCAGTCCAGCTGACTGAAACTCCAACACAGTCCAATCCAACAGTCTGAATCCCGAACACAGTGAACTCCCACTGTCTGAAATCCCCGAAACAGTCCAGTCCCAATGTCTGAAACCCCCGACACAGTCCAATCACACTGTCTGAAACCCCGACACAGTCCAGTCCCAGTGTATGAAACCCCAACACATTCCAGTCCCACTGTCCGAAACCCCGAAACAGTCCAGTCCCACTGTCTGAAGCTCCGACACAGTCCAGTGCCACTGTCTGAAACCCCAACACAGTCCAGTCCCACTGTCTGAAACCCCGACTCAGTTCAGTCCCACTGTATGAAACCCAGACACAGTCCAGTCCCACTGTCTGAAACGCCGACACAGTCAAGTGCCACTGTCTGATGCCCCGACACAATCCAATCCCACTGACTGAACCCCCGACACAGTCCAGTCCCACTGTCTGAAACCCCGACACGGTCCAGTCCCACTGTCTGAAACCCCGACACTGTCCAGTCCCACTGTCTGAAAGCCCGACACTGTCCAGTCCCACTGTCTGAAACCCCGACACAGTGCAGTCCAGCTGACTGAAACCCCAACACAGTCCAATCCAACAGTCTGAATCCCGATCACAGTGCACTCCCACTGTCTGAAATCCCCGACACAGTCCAGTCCCACTGTCAGAAACCCCGACACAGTCCAGTCCCACTGTCTGAAACCCCGACACAGCCCAGTCCCACTGTCTGAAACCCCGACAGAGTCCAATCCCACTGTCTGAAAGCTCGGCACAGTCCAGTCCCATTGTCTGAAAACCCGACACAGTCCAGTCCGACTGTCTGAAACCCCGACACAGTCCAGTCCCACTGTCTGAAACGCCGACACTGTCGAATCCCGCTGTCTGAAACCCCGAAACAGTCCAGTCCCACTGACAGAAACCCCGACACAGTCCAGTGCCACTGTCTGAAACCCCGACACAGTCGAATCCCGCTGTCTGAAACCCCGAAACAGTCCAGTACCACTGTCTGAAACCCCGACACAGTCCAGTCCCACTGTCTGAAACCCCGACAGAGTCCAATCCCACTGTCTGAAAGCTCGGCACAGTCCAGTCCCATTGTCCGAAAACCCGACACAGTGCAGTCCGACTGTCTGAAACCCCGACACAGTCCAGTCCCACTGTATGAAACCCAGACACAGTCCAATCCCACTGTCTGAATCCCGAACACAGTGCACTCCCACTGTCTGAAACCCCCGACACAGTCCAGTCCCACTGTCTGAAACCCCGACACAGTCCAGTTCCACTGTCTGAAACCCTGACACAGTCCAGTCCCACTGTCTGAAAACCCGATACAGTCCAGTCCCAGTGTCTGAAACGCCGACACAGTCAAGTGCCACTGTCTGATGCCCCGACACAATCCAATCCCACTGACTGAAACCCCGACACAGTCCAGACCCACTGTCTGAAACCCCGATACTGTCCAGTCCCACTGTCTGAAACCCCGACACTGTCCAGTCCCACTGTCTGAAACCCCGACACTGTCCAGTCCCACTGTATGAAACCCCGACACAGTCCAGTCCCACTGTCTGAAAGCCCGACACTGTCCAGTCCCACTGGCTGAAACCCCGACACTGTCCAGTCCCACTGTCTGAAACCCCGACACTGTCCAGTCCCACTGTCTGAAACCCCGACACAGTGCAGTCCAGCTGACTGAAACCCCAAAACAGTCCAAACCAACAGTCTGAATCCCGAACACAGTGCACTCCCACTCTCTGAAAGCCCCGATACAGTCCAATCCCACTGCCTGAAACCCCGACACAGTCCAGTCCCAGTGTATGAAACCCAGACACAGTCCAGTCCCACTGTCTTAAATCCCGACATAGTCCAGTCCCATTGTCTGAAACCCCGACACAGTCCAGTCCCACTCTCTGAAACCCCGACACAGTCCAGTCCCACTGCATGAAACCCCGACACAGTCCAGTCCCACTGTCTGAATCCCGAACACAGTGCAGTCCCACTGTATGAAACTCCGACACAGTCCAGTGCCACTGTCTGAAACCCCGACACAGTCCAGTGCCACTGTCTGTAACCCCAACACATTCCAGTTCCACTGTCCGAAACCCCGAAACAGTCCAGTCCCACTGTCTGAAGCTCCGACACAGTCCAATCCCACTGTCTGAATCCCGAACACAGTGCACTCCCACTGTCTGAAACCCCCGACACAGTCCAGTCCCACTGTCTGAAACCCCGACACAGTCCAGTTCCACTGTCTGAAACCCTGACACAGTCCAGTCCCACTGTCTGAAACACCGACACAGTCCAGTCCCACTGTATGAAATCCCGAAACAATCCAATCCCACTGTCTGAAACCCCGATACAGTCCAGTCCCACTGTCTGAAACGCCGACACAGTCAAGTGCCACTGTCTGATGCCCCGACACAATCCAATCCCACTGACTGAAACGCCGACACAGTCCAGTCCCACTGTCTGAAACCCCGACACTGTCCAGTCCCAGTGTATGAAAGCCCGACACAGTCCAGTCCCACTGTCTGAAACCCCGACACTGTCCAGTCCCACTGTCTGAAACCCCGACACTGTCCAGTCCCACTGTCTGAAACCCCGACACAGTGCAGTCCAGCTGACTGAAACCCCAACACAGTCCAATCCAACAGTCTGAATCCCGAACACAGTGCACTCCCACTGTCTGAAACCCCCGACACAGTCCAATCCCACTGTCTGAAACCCCGACACAGTCCAGTCCCAGTGTATGAAACCCCAACACATTCCAGTCCCACTGTCCGAAACCCCAAAACAGTCCAGTCCCACTGTCTGAAGCTCCGACACAGTCCAGTGCCACTGTCTGAAACCCCAACACAGTCCAGTCCCACTGTCTGAAACCCCGACTCAGTTCAGTCCCACTGTATGAAACCCAGACACAGTCCAGTCCCACTGTCTGAAATGCCGACACAGTCAAGTGCCACAGTCTGATGCCCCGACACAATCCAATCCCACTGACTGAACCCCCGACACAGTCCAGTCCCACTGTCTGAAACCCCGACACTGTCCAGTCCCACTGTCTGAAACCCCGACACTGTCCAGTCCCACTGTCTGAAACCCCGACACTGTCCAGTCCCACTGTCTGAAACCCCGACACTGTCCAGTCCCACTGTATGAAACCCCGACACAGTCCAGTCCCACTGTCTGAAAGCCCGACACTGTCCAGTCCCACTGTCTGAAACACCGAAACTGTCCAGTCCCACTGTCTGAAACCCCGACACTGTCCAGTCCCACTGTCTGAAACCCCGACACAGTGCAGTCCAGCTGACTGAAACCCCAACACAGTCCAATCCAACAGTCTGAATCCCGAACACAGTGCACTCCCACTCTCTGAAAGCCCCGATACAGTCCAATCCCACTGTCTGAAACCCCGACACAGTCCAGTCCCAGTGTATGAAACCCAGACACAGTCCAGTCCCACTGTCTTAAATCCCGACATAGTCCAGTCCCATTGTCTGAAACCCCGACACAGTCCAGTCCCACTGCATGAAACCCCGACACAGTCCAGTCCCACTGTCTGAATCCCGAACACAGTGCAGTCCCACTGTATGAAACTCCGACACAGTCCAGTGCCACTGTCTGAAACCCCGACACAGTCCAGTGCCACTGTCTGTAACCCCAACACATTCCAGTTCCACTGTCCGAAACCCCGAAACAGTCCAGTCCCACTGTCTGAAGCTCCGACACAGTCCAATCCCACTGTCTGAATCCCGAACACAGTGCACTCCCACTGTCTGAAACCCCCGACACAGTCCAGTCCCACTGTCTGAAACCCCGACACAGTCCAGTCCCACTGTCTGAAACACCGACACAGTCCAGTCCCACTGTATGAAACCCCGATACAATCCAATCCCACTGTCTGAAACCCCGATACAGTCCAGTGCCACTGTCTGAAACGCCGACACAGTCAAGTGCCACTGTCTGATGCCCCGACACAATCCAATCCCACTGACTGAAACGCCGACACATTCCAGTCCCACTGTCTGAAACCCCGACACTGTCCAGTCCCAGTGTATGAAACCCCGACACAGTCCAGTCCCACTGTCTGAAACCCCGACACTGTCCAGTCCCACTGTCTGAAACCCCGACACTGTCCAGTCCCACTGTCTGAAACGCCGACACAGTGCAGTCCAGCTGACTGAAACCCCAACACAGTCCAATCCAACAGTCTGAATCCCGAACACAGTGCACTCCCACTGTCTGAAACCCCCGACACAGTCCAATCCCACTGTCTGAAACCCCGACACAGTCCAATCCCACTGTCTGAAACCCCGACACTGTCCAGTCCCACTGTATGAAACCCCGACACAGTCCAGTCCCACTGTCTGAAAGCCCGACACTGTCCAGTCCCACTGTCTGAAACACCGAAACTGTCCAGTCCCACTGTCTGAAACCCCGACACTGTCCAGTCCCACTGTCTGAAACCCCGACACAGTGCAGTCCAGCTGACTGAAACCCCAACACAGTCCAATCCAACAGTCTGAATCCCGAACACAGTGCACTCCCACTCTCTGAAAGCCCCGATACAGTCCAATCCCACTGTCTGAAACCCCGACACAGTCCAGTCCCAGTGTATGAAACCCAGACACAGTCCAGTCCCACTGTCTTAAATCCCGACATAGTCCAGTCCCATTGTCTGAAACCCCGACACAGTCCAGTCCCACTGCATGAAACCCCGACACAGTCCAGTCCCACTGTCTGAATCCCGAACACAGTGCAGTCCCACTGTATGAAACTCCGACACAGTCCAGTGCCACTGTCTGAAACCCCGACACAGTCCAGTGCCACTGTCTGTAACCCCAACACATTCCAGTTCCACTGTCCGAAACCCCGAAACAGTCCAGTCCCACTGTCTGAAGCTCCGACACAGTCCAATCCCACTGTCTGAATCCCGAACACAGTGCACTCCCACTGTCTGAAACCCCCGACACAGTCCAGTCCCACTGTCTGAAACCCCGACACAGTCCAGTCCCACTGTCTGAAACACCGACACAGTCCAGTCCCACTGTATGAAACCCCGATACAATCCAATCCCACTGTCTGAAACCCCGATACAGTCCAGTCCCACTGTCTGAAACGCCGACACAGTCAAGTGCCACTGTCTGATGCCCCGACACAATCCAATCCCACTGACTGAAACGCCGACACATTCCAGTCTCACTGTCTGAAACCCCGACACTGTCCAGTCCCAGTGTATGAAACCCCGACACAGTCCAGTCCCACTGTCTGAAACCCCGACACTGTCCAGTCCCACTGTCTGAAACCCCGACACTGTCCAGTCCCACTGTCTGAAACCCCGACACAGTGCAGTCCAGCTGACTGAAACCCCAACACAGTCCAATCCAACAGTCTGAATCCCGAACACAGTGCACTCCCACTGTCTGAAACCCCCGACACAGTCCAATCCCACTGTCTGAAACCCCGACACAGTCCAGTCCCAGTGTATGAAACCCCAACACATTCCAGTCCCACTGTCCGAAACCCCGAAACAGTCCAGTCCCACTGTCTGAAACCCCGACTCAGTTCAGTCCCACTGTATGAAACCCAGACACAGTCCAGTCCCACTGTCTGAAACACCGACACAGTCAAGTGCCACTGTCTGATGCCCCGACACAATCCAATCCCACTGACTGAACCCCCGACACAGTCCAGTCCCACTGTCTGAAACCCCGACACTGTCCAGTCCCACTGTCTGAAACCCCGACACTGTCCAGTCCCACTGTCTGAAACCCCGACACAGTCCAGTCCCACTGTCTGAAACCCCGACAGAGTCCAATCCCACTGTCTGAAAGCTCGGCACAGTCCAGTCCCACTGTCTGAAAACCCGACACAGTCCAGTCCGACTGTCTGAAACCCCGACACAGTCCAGTCCCACTGTCTGAAACGCCGACACAATCGAATCCCGCTGTCTGAAACCCCGAAACAGTCCAGTCCCACTGACAGAAACCCCGACACAGTCCAGTGCCACTGTCTGAAACCCCGACACAGTCGAATCCCGCTGTCTTTAATCCCGAAACAGTCCAGTACAACTGTCTGAAACCCCGACACAGTCCAGTCCCACTGTCTGAAACCCCGACAGAGTCCAATCCCACTGTCTGAAAGCTCGGCACAGTCCAGTCCCATTGTCTGAAAACCCGACACAGTCTAGTCCGACTGTCTGAAACCCCGACACAGTCCAGTCCCACTGTATGAAACCCAGACACAGTCCAATCCCACAGTCTGAATCCCGAACACAGTGCACTCCCACTGTCTGAAACCCCCGACACAGTCCAGTCCCACTGTCTGAAACCCCGACACAGTCCAGTTCCACTGTCTGAAACCCTGACACAGTCCAGTCCCACTGTCTGAAAACCCGACACAGTCCAGTCCCACTGTATGAAACCCCGACACAATCCAATCCCACTGTCTGAAACCCCGATACAGTCCTGTCCCACTGTCTGAAACGCCGACACAGTCAAGTGCCACTGTCTGATGCCCCGACACAATCCAATCCCACTGACTGAAACCCCGACACAGTCCAGACCCACTGTCTGAAACCCCGACACTGTCCAGTCCCACTGTCTGAAACCCCGACACTGTCCAGTCCCACTGTATGAAACCCCGACACAGTCCAGTCCCACTGTCTGAAAGCCCGACACTGTCCAGTCCCACTGTCTGAAACCCCGACACTGTCCAGTCCCACTGTCTGAAACCCCGACACTGTCCAGTCCCACTGTCTGAAACCCCGACACAGTGCAGTCCAGCTGACTGAAACCCCGACACAGTCCAATCCAACAGTCTGAATCCCGAACACAGTGCCCTCCCACTCTCTGAAAGCCCCGACACAGTCCAATCCCACTGTCTGAAACCCCGGCACAGTCCAGTCCCATTGTCTGAAAACCCAACACAGCCCAGTCCGACTGTCTGAAACCCCGACACAGTCCAGTCCCACTGTATGAAACCCAGACACAGTCCAATCCCACTGTCTGAATCCCGAACACAGTGCACTCCCACTGTCTGAAACCCCCGACACAGTCCAGTCCCACTGTCTGAAACCCCGACACAGTCCAGTTCCACTGTCTGAAACCCTGACACAGTCCAGTCCCACTGTCTGAAAACCCGACACAATCCAATCCCACTGTCTGAAACCCCGATACAGTCCAGTCCCACTGTCTGAAACGCCGACACAGTCAAGTGCCACTGTCTGATGCCCCGACACAATCCAATCCCACTGACTGAGACCCCGACACAGTGCAGTCCAGCTGACTGAAACCCCAACACAGTCCAATCCAACAGTCTGAATCCCGAACACAGTGCACTCCCACTCTCTGAAAGCCCCGACACAGTCCAATCCCACTGTCTGAAACCCCGACACGGTCCAGTCCCTGTGTATGAAACCCAGACACAGTCCAGTCCCACTGTCTTAAATCCCGACATAGTCCAGTCCCATTGTCTGAAACCCCGACACAGTCCAGTCCCACTCTCTGAAACCCCGACACAGTCCAGTCCCACTGTATGAAACCCAGACACAGTCCAGTGCCACTGTCTGATGCCCCAACACAGTCCAGTCCCACTGTCTGAAACGCCGACACAGTGCAGTGCCACTGTCTGATGCCCCGACACAGTCCAGTCCCACTGTCTGAAACGCCGACACAGTCCAGTGCCACTGTCTGATGCCCCGACACAATCCAATCCCACTGACTGAAACCCCGACACAGTCCAGTCCCACTGTCTGAATCCCCGATACAGTCCAGTCCCACTGTCTGAAACGCCGACACTGTCCAGTCCCAGTGTATGAAACCCTGACACAGTCCAGTCCCACTGTCTGAAACCCCGACACTGTCCAGTCCCACTGTCTGAAACCCCGACACTGTCCAGTCCCACTGTCTGAAACCCCGACACAGTGCAGTCCAGCTGACTGAAACCCCAGCACAGTCCAATCCAACAGTCTGAATCCCGAACACAGTGCACTCCCACTGTCTGAAACCCCCGACACAGTCCAATCCCACTGTCTGAAACCCCGACACAGTCCAGTCCCAGTGTATGAAACCCAGACACAGTCCAGACCCACTGTCTGAAATCCCGACACAGTCCAGTCCCATTGTCTGAAACCCCGACACAATCCAATCCCACTGTCTGAAACCCCGACACAGTCCAGTCCCACTGTCTGAAACGCCGACACAGTCCAGTCCCACTGTCTGAAACTCCGACACAGTCCAGTCCCACTGTATGAAACTCCGACACAGTCCAGTGCCACTGTCTGAAACCCCGACACAGTCCAGTCCCACTGTCCGAAACCACAAAACAGTCTATTCCCATTGTCTGAAGCTCCGACACAGTCCAGTGCCACTGTCTGAAACCCCAACACAGTCCAGTCCCACTGTCTGAAACACCGACACAGTCCAGTCCCACTGTCTGAAACGCCGACACAGTCCAGTGCCACTGTCGAATGCTCGACACAGTCTAATCCCACTGTATGAGTCCCGTACACAATCCAATCCCACTGTCTGAAACCTCGACACAGTCCAGTCCCACTGACTGAAACGCCGACACAGTCCAGTGCCACTGTCTGAAACCCAACACAGTCCAACTCCACTGTCTGAAACCCCGACACAGTGCAGTCCCACTGTGAAACCCCGACACAGTCCAATCCCTCTGTATGAAAGCCAACACAGTCCAATCCCACTGTCTGATACCCCGACACCGTGCAGTCCCACTGTCTGAATGCTCGACACAGTCTAATCCCACTGTATGAGTCCCGTACACAATCCAATCCCACTGTCTGAAACCCCGACACAGTCCAGTCCCACTGACTGAAACGCCGACACAGTCCAGTGCCACTGTCTGATGCCCCAACACAGTCCAGTCCCACTGTCTGAAACGCCGACACAGTCCAGTGCCACTGTCTGATGCCCCGACACAGTCCAGTCCCACTGTCTGAAACGCCGACACAGTCCAGTGCCACTGTCTGATGCCCCGACACAATCCAATCCCACTGACTGAAACCCCGACACAGTCCAGTCCCACTGTCTGAAACCCCGACACTGTCCAGTCCCACTGTCTGAAACCCCGACACAGTCCAGTCCCACTGTCTGAAATGCCGACACAGTCGAATCCCGCTGTCTGAAACCCCGAAACAGTCCAGTCCCACTGAAAGAAACCCCGACACAGTCCAGTGCCACTGTCTGAAACCCCGACACAGTCGAATCCCGCTGTCTGAAACCCCGAAACAGTCCAGTACCACTGTCTGAAACCCCGACCCAGTCCAGTCCCACTGTCTGAAACCCCGACAGAGTCCAAACCCACTGTCTGAAAGCTCGGCACAGTCCAGTCCGACTGTCTGAAACCCCGACACAGTCCCGTCCCAGTGTATGAAACCCAGACACAGTCCAGTCCCACTGTCTGAAATCCCGACACAGTCCAGTCCAATTGTCTGAAACCCCGACACAATCCAATCCCACTGTCTGAAACCCCGACACAGTCCAGTCCCACTGTCTGAAATCCCGACACAGTCCAGTCCCATTGTCTGAAACCCCGACACAATCCAATCCCACTGTCTGAAACCCCGACACAGTCCAGTCCCACTGTCTGAAACGCCGACACAGTCCAGTCCCACTGTCTGAAACTCCGACACAGTCCAGTCCCACTGTATGAAACTCCGACACAGTCCAGTGCCACTGTCTGAAACCCCGACACAGTCCAGTGCCACTGTCTGAAACCCCAACACAGTCCAGTCCCACTGTCCGAAACCACAAAACAGTCTAGTCCCATTGTCTGAAGCTCCGACACAGTCCAGTGCCACTGACTGAAACCCCAACACAGTCCAGTCCCACTGTCTGAAACACCGACACAGTCCAGTCCCACTGTCTGAATCGCCGACACAGTCCAGTGCCACTGTCTGATGCCCCGACACAATCCAATCCCACTGTCTGAAACGCCGACACAGTCCAGTCCCACTGTCTGAAACCCAACACAGTCCAACTCCACTGTCTGAAACCCCGACACAGTGCAGTCCCACTGTGAAACCCCGACACAGTCCAATCCCTCTGTATGAAAGCCAACACAGTCCAATCCCACTGTCTGATACCCCGACACCGTGCAGTCCCACTGTCTGAATGCTCGACACAGTCTAATCCCACTGTCTGAATCCCGAACACAGTGCACTCCCACTGTCTGAAACCCCCGACACAGTCCAGTCCCACTGTCTGAAACCCCGACACAGTCCAGTTCCACTGTCTGAAAACCTGACACAGTCCAGTCCCACTGTCTGAAAACCCGACACAATCCAATCCCACTGTCTGAAACCCCGATACAGTCCAGTCCCACTGTCTGAAACGCCGACACAGTCAAGTGCCACTGTCTGATGCCCCGACACAATCCAATCCCACTGACTGAGACCCCGACACAGTGCAGTCCAGCTGACTGAAACCCCAACACAGTCCAATCCAACAGTCTGAATCCCGAACACAGTGCACTCCCACTCTCTGAAAGCCCCGACACAGTCCAATCCCACTGTCTGAAACCCCGACACAGTCCAGTCCCAGTGTATGAAACCCAGACACAGTCCAGTCCCACTGTCTTAAATCCCGACATAGTCCAGTCCCATTGTCTGAAACCCCGACACAGTCCAGTCCCACTCTCTGAAACCCCGACACAGTCCAGTCCCACTGTATGAAACCCAGACACAGTCCAGTGCCACTGTCTGATGCCCCAACACAGTCCAGTCCCACTGTCTGAAACGCCGACACAGTCCAGTGCCACTGTCTGATGCCCCGACACAGTCCAGTCCCACTGTCTGAAACGCCGACACAGTCCAGTGCCACTGTCTGATGCCCCGACACAATCCAATCAAACTGACTGAACCCCCGACACAGTCCAGTCCCACTGTCTGAATCCCCGATACAGTCCAGTCCCACTGTCTGAAACGCCGACACTGTCCAGTCCCAGTGTATGAAACCCTGACACAGTCCAGTCCCACTGTCTGAAACCCCGACACTGTCCAGTCCCACTGTCTGAAACCCCGACACTGTCCAGTCCCACTGTCTGAAACCCCGACACAGTGCAGTCCAGCTGACTGAAACCCCAGCACAGTCCAATCCAACAGTCTGAATCCCGAACACAGTGCTCTCCCACTGTCTGAAACCCCCGACACAGTCCAATCCCACTGTCTGAAACCCCGACACAGTCCAGTCCCAGTGTATGAAACCCAGACACTGTCCAGACCCACTATCTGAAATCCCGACACAATCCAGTCCCATTGTCTGAAACCCCGACACAATCCAATCCCACTGTCTGAAACCCCGACACAGTCCAGTCCCACTGTCTGAAACGCCGACACAGTCCAGTCCCACTGTCTGAAACTCCGACACAGTCCAGTCCCACTGTATGAAACTCCGACACAGTCCAGTGCCACTGTCTGAAACCCCGACACAGTCCAGTCCCACTGTCCGAAACCACAAAACAGTCTATTCCCATTGTCTGAAGCTCCGACACAGTCCAGTGCCACTGTCTGAAACCCCAACACAGTCCAGTCCCACTGTCTGAAACACCGACACAGTCCAGTCCCACTGTCTGAAACGCCGACACAGTCCAGTGCCACTGTCTGAATGCTCGACACAGTCTAATCCCACTGTATGAGTCCCGTACACAATCCAATCCCACTGTCTGAAACCTCGACACAGTCCAGTCCCACTGACTGAAACGCCGACACAGTCCAGTGCCACTGTCTGAAACCCAAGACAGTCCAACTCCACTGTCTGAAACCCCGACACAGTGCAGTCCCACTGTGAAACCCCGACACAGTCCAATCCCTCTGTATGAAAGCCAACACAGTCCAATCCCACTGTCTGATACCCCGACACCGTGCAGTCCCACTGTCTGAATGCTCGACACAGTCTAATCCCACTGTATGAGTCCCGTACACAATCCAATCCCACTGTCTGAAACCCCGACACAGTCCAGTCCCACTGACTGAAACGCCGACACAGTCCAGTGCCACTGTCTGATGCCCCAACACAGTCCAGTCCCACTGTCTGAAACGCCGACACAGTCCAGTGCCACTGTCTGATGCCCCGACACAGTCCAGTCCCACTGTCTGAAACGCCGACACAGTCCAGTGCCACTGTCTGATGCCCCGACACAATCCAATCCCACTGACTGAAACCCCGACACAGTCCAGTCCCACTGTCTGAAACCCCGACACTGTCCAGTCCCACTGTCTGAAACCCCGACACAGTCCAGTCCCACTGTCTGAAATGCCGACACAGTCGAATCCCGCTGTCTGAAACCCCGAAACAGTCCAGTCCCACTGAAAGAAACCCCGACACAGTCCAGTGCCACTGTCTGAAACCCCGACACAGTCGAATCCCGCTGTCTGAAACCCCGAAACAGTCCAGTACCACTGTCTGAAACCCCGACCCAGTCCAGTCCCACTGTCTGAAACCCCGACAGAGTCCAAACCCACTGTCTGAAAGCTCGGCACAGTCCAGTCCCATTGTCTGAAAACCCGACACAGTCCAGTCCGACTGTCTGAAACCCCGACACAGTCCCGTCCCAGTGTATGAAACCCAGACACAGTCCAGTCCCACTGTCTGAAATCCCGACACAGTCCAGTCCAATTGTCTGAAACCCCGACACAATCCAATCCCACTGTCTGAAACCCCGACACAGTCCAGTCCCACTGTCTGAAATCCCGACACAGTCCAGTCCCATTGTCTGAAACCCCGACACAATCCAATCCCACTGTCTGAAACCCCGACACAGTCCAGTCCCACTGTCTGAAACGCCGACACAGTCCAGTCCCACTGTCTGAAACTCCGACACAGTCCAGTCCCACTGTATGAAACTCCGACACAGTCCAGTGCCACTGTCTGAAACCCCGACACAGTCCAGTGCCACTGTCTGAAACCCCAACACAGTCCAGTCCCACTGTCCGAAACCACAAAACAGTCCAGTCCCATTGTCTGAAGCTCCGACACAGTCCAGTGCCACTGACTGAAACCCCAACACAGTCCAGTCCCACTGTCTGAAACACCGACACAGTCCAGTCCCACTGTCTGAATCGCCGACACAGTACAGTGCCACTGTCTGATGCCCCGACACAATCCAATCCCACTGTCTGAAACGCCGACACAGTCCAGTCCCACTGTCTGAAACCCAACACAGTCCAACTCCACTGTCTGAAACCCCGACACAGTGCAGTCCCACTGTGAAACCCCGACACAGTCCAATCCCTCTGTATGAAAGCCAACACAGTCCAATCCCACTGTCTGATACCCCGACACCGTGCAGTCCCACTGTCTGAATGCTCGACACAGTCTAATCCCACTGTATGTGTCCCGTACACAATCCAATCCCACTGTCTGAAACCCCGACACAGTCCAGTCCCACTGTCAGAAACGCCGACACAGTCCAGTGCCACTGTCTGATGCCCCGACAGTCCTGTCCCACTGTCTGAAACGCCGACACAGTCCAGTGCCACCGTCTGATGCCCCAACACAGTCCAGTCCCACTGTCTGAAACGCCGACACAGTCCAGTGCCACTGTCTGATGCCCCGACACAGTCCAGTCCCACTGTCTGAAACGCCGACACAGTCCAGTGCCACTGTCTGATGCCCCGACACAATCCAATCCCACTGACTGAAACCCCGACACAGTCCAGTCCCACTGTCTGAAACCCCGACACTGTCCAGTCCCACTGTCTGAAACCCCGACACAGTCCAGCCCCACTGTCCGAAACCCCGACACAGTCCAGTCCCACTGTCTGAAACGCCGACACAGTCCAGTGCCACTGTCTGATGCCCCGACACAATCCAATCCCACTGACTGAAACCCCGACACAGTCCAGTCCCACTGTCTGAAACCCCGACACTGTCCAGTCCCACTGTCTGAAACCCCGACACAGTCCAGCCCCACTGTCCGAAACCCCGAAACAGTCCAGTCCCACTGTCTGAAGCTCCGACACAGTCCAATCCCACTGTCTGAATCCCGAACACAGTGCACTCCCACTGTCTGAAACCCCTGACACAGTCCAGTCCCACTGTCTGAAACCCCGACACAGTCCAGTTCCACTGTCTGAAACCCTGACACAATCCAGTCCCACTGTCTGAAACCCCGACACAGTCCAGTCCCACTGTATGAAACCCCGACACAATCCAATCCCACTGTCTGAAACCCCGATACAGTCCAGTCCCACTGTCTGAAACGCCGACACAGTCAAGTGCCACTGTCTGATACCCCGACACAATCCAATCCAACTGACTGAAACCCCGACACAGTCCAGTCCCACTGTCTGAAACCCCGACACTGTCCAGTCCCAGTGTATGAAACCCCGACACAGTCCAGTCCCACTGTCTGAAACCCCGACACTGTCCAGTCCCACTGTCTGAAACCCCGACACAGTCCAGTCCCACTGTCTGAAACCCCGACACAGTCCAGTTCCACTGTCTGAAACCCTGACACAGTCCAGTCCCACTGTCTGAAACCCCGACACAGTCCAGCCCCACTGTATGAAACCCCGACACAATCCAATCCCACTGTCTGAAACCCCGATACAGTCCAGTCCCACTGTCTGAAAGGCCGACACAGTCAAGTGCCACTGTCTGATGCCACGACACAATCCAATCGCACTGACTGAAACCCCGACACAATCCAATCCCACTGTCTGAAACCCCGACACAGTCCAGTCCCACTGTCTGAAACGCCGACACAGTCCAGTCCCACTCTCTGAAACCCCGACACAGTCCAGTCCCACTGTCTGAAACCCCGACACTGTCCAGTCCCACTGTATGAAACCCCGACACAGTCCAGTCCCACTGTCTGAAACCCCAACACAGTGCAGTCCAGCTGTCTGAAACCCCGACACTGTCCAGTCCCACTGTCTGAAACCTTGACACTGTCCAGTCCCACTGTATGAAACCCCGACACAGTCCTGTCCCACTGTCTGAAACCCCGACACAGTCCAGTCCCACTGTCTGAAACCCCGACACTGTCCAGTCCCACTGTCTGAAACCCTGACACTGTCCAGTCCCAATGTCTGAAACCCCGACAGAGTGCAGTCCAGCTGACTGAAACCCCAACACAGTCCAATCCAACAGTCTGAATCCCGAACACAGTGCACTCCCACTCTCTGAAAGCCCCGACACTGTCCAATCCCACTGTCTGAAACCCCGACACAGTCCAGTCCCAGTGTATGAAACCCAGACACATTCCAGTCCCACTGTCTTAAATCCCGACATAGTCCAGTCCCATTGTCTGAAACCCCGACACAATCCAGTCCCACTGTCTGAAACCCCGACACAGTCCAGTCCCACTGTCTGAAACGCCGACACAGTCCAGTCCCACTCTCTGAAACCCCGACACAGTCCAGTCCCACTGTATGAAACCCAGACACAGTCCAATCCCACTGTCTGAATTCCGAACACAGTCCAGTCCCACTGTATGAAACTACGACACAGTCCAGTGCCACTGTCTGAAACCCCGACACAGTCCAGTGCCACTGTCTGAAACCCCAACACATTCCAGCCCCACTGTCCGAAACCCCGAAACAGTCCAGTCCCACTGTCTGAAGCTCCGACACAGTCCAATCCCACTGTCTGAATCCCGAACACAGTGCACTCCCACTGTCTGAAAACCCTGACACAGTCCAGTCCCACTGTCTGAAACCCCGACACAGTCCAGTTCCACTGTCTGAAACCCTGACACAGTCCAGTCCCACTGTCTGAAACCCCCGACACAGTCCAATCCCACTGTCTGAAACCCCGACACAGTCCCGACCCAGTGTATGAAACCCAGACACAGTCCAGTCCCACTGTCTGAAATCCCGACACAGTCCAGTCCCATTGTCTGAAACCCCGACACAATCCAATCCCACTGTCTGAAACCCCGACACAGTCCAGTCCCACTGTCTGAAACGCCGACACAGTCCAGTGCCACTGTCTGAAACCCCGACACAGTCCAGTCCCACTGTCTGAAACCCCAACACAGTCCAGTCCCACTGTCTGAAACGCCGACACAGTCCAGTGCCACTGTCTGATGCCCCGTCACAATCCAATCCCACTGTCTGAAATGCCGACACAGTCCAGTCCCACTGTCTGAAACCCAACACAGTCCAACTCCACTGTCTGAAACCCCGACACAGTGCAGTCCCACTGACTGAAACCCCGACACAGTCCAATCCCTCTGTATGAAAGCCAAAACAGTCCAATCCCACTGTCTGATACCCCGACACCGTGCAGTCCCACTGTCTGAATGCTCGACACAGTCTAATCCCACTGTATGAGTCCCGTACACAATCCAATCCCACTGTCTGAAACCCCGACACAGTCCAGTCCCACTGTCTGAAACACCGACACAGTCCAGTGCCACTGTCTGATGCCCCGACAGTCCAGTCCCACTGTCTGAAACGCCGACACAGTCCAGTGCCACTGTCTGATGCCCCAACACAGTCCAGTCCCACTGTCTGAAACGCCGACACAGTCCAGTCCCCCTGTATGAAACCCAGACACAGTCCAATCCCACTGTCTGAATCCCGAACACAGTGCACTCCCACTGTCTGAAACCCCCGACACAGTCCAGTCCCACTGTCTGAAACCCCGACACAGTCCAGTTCCACTGTCTGAAACCCTAACACAGTCCAGTCCCACTGTCTGAAACCCCGACACAGTCCAGTCCCACTGTATGAAACCCCGACACAATCCATTCCCACTGTCTGAAACCCCGATACAGTCCAGTCCCACTGTCTGAAACGCCGACACAGTCAAGTGCCACTGTCTGATGCCCCGACACAATCCAATCCCACTGACTGAAACCCCGACACAGTCCAGACCCACTGTCTGAAACCCCGACACTGTCCAGTCCCACTGTATGAAACCCCGACACAGTCCAGTCGCACTGTCTGAAACCCCGACAATGTCCTGTCCCACTGTCTGAAACCCCGACACTGTCCAGTCCCACTGTCTGAAACCCCGACACTGTCCAGTCCCACAGTATGAATCCCCGACACAGTCCAGTCCCACTGTCTGAAACCCGACACTGTCCAGTCCCACTGTCTGAAACCCCGACATTGTCCAGTCCCACAGTATGAAACCCCGACACTGTCCAGTCCCACTGTCTGATGCCCCGACAGTCCAGTCCCACTGTCTGAAACGCCGACACAGTCCAGTGCCACTGTCTGATGACCCAACACAGTCCAGTCCCACTGTCTGAAACGCCGACACAGTCCAGTGCCACTGTCTGATGCCCCAACACAGTCCAGTCCCACTGTCTGAAACGCCGACACAGTCCAGTGCCACTGTCTGATGCCCCGACACAATCCAATCCTACTGACTGAAAGCCCTACACAGTCCAGTCCCACTGTCTGAAACCCCGACACTGTCCAGTCCCACTGTCTGAAACCCCGACACAGTCCAGTCCCACTGTCAGAAACCCCGACACAGTCCAGTCCCACTGACTGAAACCCTGACACAGTCCAGTCCCACTGTCTGAAACCCCGACACAGTCCAGTCCCACTGTCAGAAACCCCGACACAGTCCAGTCCCACTGACTGAAACCCTGACACAGTCCAGTCCCACTGTCTGAAACCCCGACAGAGTCCAATCCCACTGTCTGAAACCCCGACACAATCAAGTCCCACTGTCTGAAAACCCGAAACAGTCCAGTCCCACTGTCAGAAAACCCGACACAGTCCAGTCCCACTGTCTGAAACCCCGACACAGTCCAGTCCCACTCTCTGAAACCCCGACAGAGTCCAATCCCACTGTCTGAAAGCTCGGCACAGTCCAGTCCCATTGTCCGAAAACCCGACACAGTCCAGTCCGACTGTCTGAAACCCCGACACAGTCCAGTCCCACTGTCTGAAACGCCGACACAGTCGAATCCCGCTGTCTGAAACCCCGAAACAGTCCAGTACCACTGTCTGAAACCCCGACACAGACCAGTCCCACTGTCTGAAACCCCGACAGAGTCCAATCCCACTGTCTGAATGCTCGGCACAGTCCAGTCCCACTGTCTGAAACCCCGACACAGACCAGACCCACTGTCTGAAACCCCGACACTGTCCAATCCCACTGTCTGAAACCCCGACACTGTCCAGTCCCACTGTCTGAAACCCCGACACTGTCCAGTCCCACTGTATGAAACCCCGACACAGTCCAGTCCCACTGTCTGAAACCCCGACACTGTCCAGTCCCACTGTCTGAAACCCCGACACTGTCCAGTCCCACTGTCTGAAACCCCGACACTGTCCAGTCCCACTGTCTGAAACCCCGACACAGTGCAGTCCAGCTGACTGAAACCCCAACACAGTCCAATCCAACAGTATGAATCCCGAACACAGTGCACTCCCACTGTCTGAAAGCCCCGACACAGTCCAATCCCACTGTCTGAAACCCCGACACAGTCCAGTCCCAGTGTATGAAACCCAGACACAGTCCAGTCCCACTGTCTTAAATCCCGACATAGTCCAGTCCCATTGTCTGAAACCCCGACACAGTCCAGTCCCACTCTCTGAAACCCCGACACAGTCCAGTGCCACTGTCTGATGCCCCGACACAATCCAATCCCACTGACTGAAACCCCGACACAGTCCAGTCCCACTGTCTGAAACCCCGACACTGTCCAGTCCCACTGTCTGAAACCCCGACACTGTCCAGTCCCACTGTCTGAAACCCAGACACAGTGCAGTCCAGCTGACTGAAACTCCAACACAGTCCAATCCAACAGTCTGAATCCCGAACACAGTGAACTCCCACTGTCTGAAATCCCCGACACAGTCCAGTCCCACTGTCTGAAACCCCCGACACAGTCCAATCACACTGTCTGAAACCCCGACACAGTCCAGTCCCAGTGTATGAAACCCCAACACATTCCAGTCCCACTGTCCGAAACCCCGAAACAGTCCAGTCCCACTGTCTGAAGCTCCGACACAGTCCAGTGCCACTGTCTGAAACCCCAACACAGTCCAGTCCCACTGTCTGAAACCCCGACTCAGTTCAGTCCCACTGTATGAAACCCAGACACAGTCCAGTCCCACTGTCTGAAACGCCGACACAGTCAAGTGCCACTGTCTGATGCCCCGACACAATCCAATCCCACTGACTGAACCCCCGACACAGTCCAGTCCCACTGTCTGAAACCCCGACACTGTCCAGTCCCACTGTCTGAAACCCCGACACAGTGCAGTCCAGCTGACTGAAACCCCAACACAGTCCAATCCAACAGTCTGAATCCCGATCACAGTGCACTCCCACTGTCTGAAATCCCCGTCACAGTCCAGTCCCACTGTCAGAAACCCCGACACAGTCCAGTCCCACTGTCTGAAACCCCGACACAGCCCAGTCCCACTGTCTGAAACCCCGACAGAGTCCAATCCCACTGTCTGAAAGCTCGGCACAGTCCAGTCCCATTGTCTGAAAACCCGACACAGTCCAGTCCGACTGTCTGAAACCCCGACACAGTCCAGTCCCACTGTCTGAAACGCCGACACTGTCGAATCCCGCTGTCTGAAACCCCGAAACAGTCCAGTCCCACTGACAGAAACCCCGACACAGTCCAGTGCCACTGTCTGAAACCCCGACACAGTCGAATCCCGCTGTCTGAAACCCCGAAACAGTCCAGTACCACTGTCTGAAACCCCGACACAGTCCAGTCCCACTGTCTGAAACCCCGACAGAGTCCAATCCCACTGTCTGAAAGCTCGGCACAGTCCAGTCCCATTGTCCGAAAACCCGACACAGTGCAGTCCGACTGTCTGAAACCCCGACACAGTCCAGTCCCACTGTATGAAACCCAGACACAGTCCAATCCCACTGTCTGAATCCCGAACACAGTGCACTCCCACTGTCTGAAACCCCCGACACAGTCCAGTCCCACTGTCTGAAACCCCGACACAGTCTAGTTCCACTGTCTGAAACCTTGACACAGTCCAGTCCCACTGTCTGAAAACCCGACACAGTCCAGTCCCACTGTATGAAACCCCGACACAATCTAATCCCACTGTCTGAAACACCGATACAGTCCAGTCCCAGTGTCTGAAACGCCGACACAGTCAAGTGCCACTGTCTGATGCCCCGACACAATCCAATCCCACTGACTGAAACCCCGACACAGTCCAGACCCACTGTCTGAAACCCCGATACTGTCCAGTCCCACTGTCTGAAACCCCGACACTGTCCAGTCCCACTGTCTGAAACCCCGACACTGTCCAGTCCCACTGTATGAAACCCCGACACAGTCCAGTCCCACTGTCTGAAAGCCCGACACTGTCCAGTCCCACTGGCTGAAACCCCGACACTGTCCAGTCCCACTGTCTGAAACCCCGACACTGTCCAGTCCCACTGTCTGAAACCCCGACACAGTGCAGTCCAGCTGACTGAAACCCCAAAACAGTCCAAACCAACAGTCTGAATCCCGAACACAGTGCACTCCCACTCTCTGAAAGCCCCGATACAGTCCAATCCCACTGCCTGAAACCCCGACACAGTCCAGTCCCAGTGTATGAAACCCAGACACAGTCCAGTCCCACTGTCTTAAATCCCGACATAGTCCAGTCCCATTGTCTGAAACCCCGACACAGTCCAGTCCCACTCTCTGAAACCCCGACACAGTCCAGTCCCACTGCATGAAACCCCGACACAGTCCAGTCCCACTGTCTGAATCCCGAACACAGTGCAGTCCCACTGTATGAAACTCCGACACAGTCCAGTGCCACTGTCTGAAACCCCGACACAGTCCAGTGCCACTGTCTGTAACCCCAACACATTCCAGTTCCACTGTCCGAAACCCCGAAACAGTCCAGTCCCACTGTCTGAAGCTCCGACACAGTCCAATCCTACTGTCTGAATCCCGAACACAGTGCACTCCCACTGTCTGAAACCCCCGACACAGTCCAGTCCCACTGTCTGAAACCCCGACACAGTCCAGTTCCACTGTCTGAAACCCTGACACAGTCCAGTCCCACTGTCTGAAACACCGACACAGTCCAGTCCCACTGTATGAAATCCCGAAACAATCCAATCCCACTGTCTGAAACCCCGATACAGTCCAGTCCCACTGTCTGAAACGCCGACACAGTCAAGTGCCACTGTCTGATGCCCCGACACAATCCAATCCCACTGACTGAAACGCCGACACAGTCCAGTCCCACTGTCTGAAACCCCGACACTGTCCAGTCCCAGTGTATGAAAGCCCGACACAGTCCAGTCCCACTGTCTGAAACCCCGACACTGTCCAGTCCCACTGTCTGAAACCCCGACACTGTCCAGTCCCACTGTCTGAAACCCCGACACAGTGCAGTCCAGCTGACTGAAACCCCAACACAGTCCAATCCAACAGTCTGAATCCCGAACACAGTGCACTCCCACTGTCTGAAACCCCCGACACAGTCCAATCCCACTGTCTGAAACCCCGACACAGTCCAGTCCCAGTGTATGAAACCCCGACACATTCCAGTCCCACTGTCCGAAACCCCAAAACAGTCCAGTCCCACTGTCTGTAGCTCCGACACAGTCCAGTGCCACTGTCTGAAACCCCAACACAGTCCAGTCCCACTGTCTGAAACCCCGACTCAGTTCAGTCCCACTGTATGAAACCCAGACACAGTCCAGTCCCACTGTCTGAAACGCCGACACAGTCAAGTGCCACAGTCTGATGCCCCGACACAATCCAATCCCACTGACTGAACCCCCGACACAGTCCAGTCCCACTGTCTGAAACCCCGACACTGTCCAGTCCCACTGTCTGAAACCCCGACACTGTCCAGTCCCACTGTCTGAAACCCCGACACTGTCCAGTCCCACTGTCTGAAACCCCGACACTGTCCAGTCCCACTGTATGAAACCCCGACACAGTCCAGTCCCACTGTCTGAAAGCCCGACACTGTCCAGTCCCACTGTCTGAAACACCGAAACTGTCCAGTCCCACTGTCTGAAACCCCGACACTGTCCAGTCCCACTGTCTGAAACCCCGACACAGTGCAGTCCAGCTGACTGAAACCCCAACACAGTCCAATCCAACAGTCTGAATCCCGAACACAGTGCACTCCCACTCTCTGAAAGCCCCAATACAGTCCAATCCCACTGTCTGAAACCCCGACACAGTCCAGTCCCAGTGTATGAAACCCAGACACAGTCCAGTCCCACTGTCTTAAATCCCGACATAGTCCAGTCCCATTGTCTGAAACCCCGACACAGTCCAGTCCCACTGCATGAAACCCCGACACAGTCCAGTCCCACTGTCTGAATCCCGAACACAGTGCAGTCCCACTGTATGAAACTCCGACACAGTCCAGTGCCACTGTCTGAAACCCCGACACAGTCCAGTGCCACTGTCTGAAACCCCGACACAGTCCAGTGCCACTGTCTGTAACCCCAACACATTCCAGTTCCACTGTCCGAAACCCCGAAACAGCCCAGTCCCACTGTCTGAAGCTCCGACACAGTCCAATCCCACTGTCTGAATCCCGAACACAGTGCACTCCCACTGTCTGAAACCCCCGACACAGTCCAGTCCCACTGTCTGAAACCCCGACACAGTCCAGTCCCACTGTCTGAAACACCGACACAGTCCAGTCCAACTGTATGAAACCCCGATACAATCCAATCCCACTGTCTGAAACCCCGATACAGTCCAGTCCCACTGTCTGAAACGCCGACACAGTCAAGTGCCACTGTCTGATGCCCCGACACAATCCAATCCCACTGACTGAAACGCCGACACATTCCAGTCCCACTGTCTGAAACCCTGACACAGTCCAGTCCCACTGTCTGAAAACCCGACACAGTCCAGTCCCACTGTATGAAACCCCGACACAATCCAATCCCACTGTCTGAAACCCCGATACAGTCCAGTCCCACTGTCTGAAACGCCGACACAGTCAAGTGCCACTGTCTGAAGCCCCGACACAATCCAATCCCACTGACTGAGACCCCGACACAGTGCAGTCCAGCTGACTGAAACCCCAACACAGTCCAATCCAACAGTCTGAATCCCGAACACAGTGCACTCCCACTCTCTGAAAGCCCCGACACAGTCCAATCCCACTGTCTGAAACCCCGACACAGTCCAGTCCCAGTGTATGAAACCCAGACACAGTCCAGTCCCACTGTCTTAAATCCCGACATAGTCCAGTCCCATTGTCTGAAACCCCGACACAGTCCAGTCCCACTCTCTGAAACCCCGACACAGTCCAGTCCCACTGTATGAAACCCAGACACAGTCCAATCCCACTGTCTGAATCCCGAATACAGTCCAGTCCCACTGTATGAAACTCCGACACAGTCCAGTGCCACTGTCTGAAACCCCGACACAGTCCAGTCCTACTGTCTGAAAACCCGACACAGTCCAGTCCGACTGTCTGAAACCCCGACACAGTCCAGTCCCACTGTCTGAAACGCCGACACTGTCGAATCCCGCTGTCTGAAACCCCGAAACAGTCCAGTCCCACTGACAGAAACCCCGACACAGTCCAGTGCCACTGTCTGAAACCCCGACACAGTCGAATCCCGCTGTCTTTAATCCCGAAACAGTCCAGTACCACTGTCTGAAACCCCGACACAGTCCAGTCCCACTGTCTGAAACCCCGACAGAGTCCAATCCCACTGTCTGAAAGCTCGGCACAGTCCAGTCCCATTGTCTGAAAACCCGACACAGTCCAGTCCGACTGTCTGAAACCCCGACACAGTCCAGTCCCACTGTATGAAACCCAGACACAGTCCAATCCCACTGTCTGAATCCCGAACACAGTGCACTCCCACTGTCTGAAACCCCCGACACAGTCCAGTCCCACTGTCTGAAACCCCGACACAGTCCAGTTCCACTGTCTGAAACCCTGACACAGTCCAGTCCCACTGTCTGAAAACCCGACACAGTCCAGTCCCACTGTATGAAACCCCGACACAATCCAATCCCACTGTCTGAAACCCCGATACAGTCCTGTCCCACTGTCTGAAACGCCGACACAGTCAAGTGCCACTGTCTGATGCCCCGACACAATCCAATCCCACTGACTGAAACCCCGACACAGTCCAGACCCACTGTCTGAAACCCCGACACTGTCCAGTCCCACTGTCTGAAACCCCGACACTGTCCAGTCCCACTGTCTGAAACCCCGACACTGTCCAGTCCCACTGTATGAAACCCCGACACAGTCCAGTCCCACTGTCTGAAAGCCCGACACTGTCCAGTCCCACTGTCTGAAACCCCGACACTGTCCAGTCCCACTGTCTGAAACCCCGACACTGTCCAGTCCCACTGTCTGAAACCCCGACACAGTGCAGTCCAGCTGACTGAAACCCCAACACAGTCCAATCCAACAGTCTGAATCCCGAACACAGTGCACTCCCACTGTCTGAAACCCCCGACACAGTCCAATCCCACTGTCTGAAACCCCGTCACAGTCCAGTCCCAGTGTATGAAACCCCAACACATTCCAGTCCCACTGTCCGAAACCCCGAAACAGTCCAGTCCCACTGTCTGAAGCTCCGACACAGTCCAGTGCCACTGTCTGAAACCCCAACACAGTCCAGTCCCACTGTCTGAAACCCCGACTCAGTTCAGTCCCACTGTATGAAACCCAGACACAGTCCAGTCCCACTGTCTGAAACCCCGACACTGTCCAGTCCCACTGTCTGAAACCCCGACACTGTCCAGTCCCACTGTCTGAAACCCCGACACTGTCCAGTCCCACTGTATGAAACCCCGACACAGTCCAGTCCCACTGTCTGAAAGCCCGACACTGTCCAGTCCCACTGTCTGAAACCCCGAAACTGTCCAGTCCCACTGTCTGAAACCCCGACACTGTCCAGTCCCACTGTCTGAAACCCCGACACAGTGCAGTCCAGCTGACTGAAACCCGAACACAGTCCAATCCAACAGTCTGAATCCCGAACACAGTGCACTCCCACTCTCTGAAAGCCCCGATACAGTCCAATCCCACTGTCTGAAACCCCGACACAGTCCAGTCCCAGTGTATGAAACCCAGACACAGTCCAGTCCCATTGTCTGAAAACCCAACACAGTCCAGTCCGACTGTCTGAAACCCCGACACAGTCCAGTCCCACTGTATGAAACCCAGACACAGTCCAATCCCACTGTCTGAATCCCGAACACAGTGCACTCCCACTGTCTGAAACCCCCGACACAGTCCAGTCCCACTGTCTGAAACCCCGACACAGTCCAGTTCCACTGTCTGAAACCCTGACACAGTCCAGTCCCACTGTCTGAAAACCCGACACAGTCCAGTCCCACTGTATGAAACCCCGACACAATCCAATCCCACTGTCTGAAACCCCGATACAGTCCAGTCCCACTGTCTGAAACGCCGACACAGTCAAGTGCCACTGTCTGATGCCCCGACACAATCCAATCCCACTGACTGAGACCCCGACACAGTGCAGTCCAGCTGACTGAAACCCCAACACAGTCCAATCCAACAGTCTGAATCCCGAACACAGTGCACTCCCACTCTCTGAAAGCCCCGACACAGTCCAATCCCACTGTCTGAAACCCCGACACAGTCCAGTCCCAGTGTATGAAACCCAGACACAGTCCAGTCCCACTGTCTTAAATCCCGACATAGTCCAGTCCCATTGTCTGGAACCCCGACACAGTCCAGTCCCACTCTCTGAAACCCCGACACAGTCCAGTCCCACTGTATGAAACCCAGACACAGTCCAATCCCACTGTCTGAATCCCGAATACAGTCCAGTCCCACTGTATGAAACTCCGACACAGTCCAGTGCCACTGTCTGAAACCCCGACACAGTCCAGTGCCACTGTCTGTAACCCCAACACATTCCAGTTCCACTGTCCGAAACCCCGAAACAGTCCATTCCCACTGTCTGAAGCTCCGATACAGTCCAATCCCACTGTCTGAATCCCGAACACAGTGCACTCCCACTGTCTGAAACCCCCGACACAGTCCAGTCCCACTGTCTGAAACCCCGACACAGTCCAGTTCCACTGTCTGAAACCCTGACATAGTCCAGTCCCACTGTCTGAAACACCGACACAGTCCAGTCCCACTGTATGAAACCCCGACACAATCCAATCCCACTGACTGAAACGCCGACACAGTCCAATCCCACTGTCTGAAACCCCCGACACAGTCCAGTCCCACTGTCTGAAACCCCCGACACAGTCTAATCCCACTGTCTGAAACCCCGACACAGTCCAGTCCCAGTGTATGAAACCCAGACACAGTCCAGTCCCACTGTCTGAAATCCCGACACAGTCCAGTCCCACTGTCTGAAACCCCGACACAGTCCAGTCCCACTGTCTGAAACGCCGACACAGTCCAGTCCCACTCTCTGAAACCCCGACACAGTCCAGTCCCACTGTATGAAACCCAGACACAGTCCAATCCCACTGTCTGAATCCCGAACACAGTCCAGTCCCACTGTATGAAACTCCGACACAGTCCAGTGCCACTGTCTGAAACCCCGACACAGTCCAGTGCCACTGTCTTAAACCCCAACACAGTCCAGTCCCACTGTCTGAAACCCAAAACAGTCCAGTCCCATTGTCTGAATTTCCGACACAGTCCAGTGCCACTGTCTGAAACCCCAACACAGTCGAATCCCGCTGTCTGAAACCCCGACACAGTCCAGTCCCACTGTCTGAAACCCCGACAGAGTCCAATCCCACTGTCTGAAAGCTCGGCACAGTCCAGTCCCATTGTCTGAAAACCTGACACAGTCCAGTCCCACTGTCTGAAATGCCGACACAGTCAAGTGCCACTGTCTGATGCCCCGACACAATCCAATCCCACTGACTGCAACCCCGACACAGTCCAGTCCCACTGTCTGAAACCCCTACACTGTCCAGTCCCAGTGTATGAAACCCCGACACAGTCCAGTCCCACTGTCTGAAACCCCTACACTGTCCAGTCCCAGTGTATGAAACCCCGACACAGTCCAGTCCCACTGTCTGAAACCCCGACACTGTCCATTCCCACTGTCTGAAACCCCGACACTGTCCAGTCCCACTGTCTGAAACCCTGACACAGTCCAGTCCCACTGTCTGAAACCCCGACACAGTGCAGTCCAGCTGACTGAAACCCCAACACTGTCCAATCCAACAGTCTGAATCCCGAACACAGTGCACTCCCACTGTCTGAAACCCGCGACACAGTCCAATCCCACTGTCTGAAACCCCGACACAGTCCAGTCCCAGTGTATGAAACCCAGACGCAGTCCAGTCCCACTGTCTGAAATCCCGACACTGTCCAGTCCCATTGTCTGAAGTTCTGACACAGTCCAGTGCCACTGTCTGAAACCCCAACACAGTCGAATCCCACTGTCCGAAACCCCGAAACAGTCCAGTCCCACTGTCTGAAGCTCCGACATAGTCCAGTGCCACTGTCTGAAACCCCAACACAGTCCAGTCCCACTGTCTGAAACCCCGACTCAGTCCAGTCCCACTGTATGAAACCCAGACACAGTCCAGTCCCACTGTCTGAAACGCCGACACAGTCAAGTGCCACTGTCTGATGCCCCGACACAATCCAATCCCACTGACTGAAACCCCGACACAGTCCAGTCCCACTGTCTGAAACCGCAACACAGTCCAATCCAACAGTCTGAATCCCGATCACAGTGCACTCCCAGTCTGAAACCCCCGACACAGTCCAATCCCACTGTCTGAAACCCCGACACAGTCCAGTCCCAGTGTATGAAACGTCGACACAGTCCAGTCCCACTGTCTGAAATGCCGACACAGTCCAGTCCCATTGTCTGAAACCCCGACACAGTCCAGTCCCAGTGTATGAAACCCAGACACAGTCCAGTCCCACTGTCTGAAATCCCGACATAGTCCAGTCCCATTGTCTGAAACCCCGACACAATCCAATCCCACTGTCTGAAACCCCGACACAGTCCAGTCCCACTGTCTGAAACGCCGACACAGTCCAGTCCCACTCTCTGAAACCCCGACACAGTCCAGTCCCACTGTATGAAACCCAGACACAGTCCAATCCCACTGTCTGAATCCCGAACACAGTCCAACACCACTGTCTGAAAGCTCGGCACAGTCCAGTCCCATTGTCTGAAAATCCGACACTGTCCAGTCCCACTGTATGAAACCCAGACACAGTCCAATCCCACTGTCTGAATCCCGAACACAGTGCACTCCCACTGTCTGAAACCCCCGACACAGTCCAGTCCCACTGTCTGAAACCCCGACACAGTCCAGTCCCACTGTATGAAACCCAGACACAGTCCAATCCCACTGTCTGAATCCCGACACAGTCCAGTCCCATTGTCTGAAAACCCGACACTGTCCAATCCCACTCTCTGAAACCCCGACACAGTCCAGTCCCACTGTATGAAACCCAGACACAGTCCAATCCCACTGTCTGAATCCCGACACAGTCCAGTCCCATTGTCTGAAAACCCGACACTGTCCAATCCCACTCTCTGAAACCCCGACACAGTCCAGTCCCACTGTATGAAACCCAGACACAGTCCAATCCCACTGTCTGAATTCCGAACACAGTCCAGTCCCACTGTATGAAACTACGACACAGTCCAGTGCCACTGTCTGAAACCCCGACACAGTCCAGTGCCACTGTCTGAAACCCCAACACATTCCAGCCCCACTGTCCGAAACCCCGAAACAGTCCAGTCCCACTGTCTGAAGCTCCGACACAGTCCAATCCCACTGTCTGAATCCCGAACACAGTGCACTCCCACTGTCTGAAACCACTGACACAGTCCAGTCCCACTGTCTGAAACCCCGACACAGTCCAATCCCACTGTCTGAAACCCCGACACAGTCCCGACCCAGTGTATGAAACCCAGACACAGTCCAGTCCCACTGTCTGAAATCCCGACACAGTGCAGTCCCACTGACTGAAACCCCGACACAGTCCAATCCCTCTGTATGAAAGCCAAAACAGTCCAATCCCACTGTCTGATACCCCGACACCGTGCAGTCCCACTGTCTGAATGCTCGACACAGTCTAATCCCACTGTATGAGTCCCGTACACAATCCAATCCCACTGTCTGAAACCCCGACACAGTCCAGTCCCACTGTCTGAAACACCGACACAGTCCAGTGCCACTGTCTGATGCCCCGACAGTCCAGTCCCACTGTCTGAAACGCCGACACAGTCCAGTGCCACTGTCTGATGCCCCTACACAGTCCAGTCCCACTGTCTGAAACGCCGACACAGTCCAGTCCCCCTGTATGAAACCCAGACACAGTCCAATCCCACTGTCTGAATCCCGAACACAGTGCACTCCCACTGTCTGAAACCCCCGACACAGTCCAGTCCCACTGTCTGAAACCCCGACACAGTCCAGTTCCACTGTCTGAAACCCTAACACAGTCCAGTCCCACTGTCTGAAACCCCGACACAGTCCAGTCCCACTGTATGAAACCCCGACACAATCCATTCCCACTGTCTGAAACCCCGATACAGTCCAGTCCCACTGTCTGAAACGCCGACACAGTCAAGTGCCACTGTCTGATGCCCCGACACAATCCAATCCCACTGTCTGAAACCCCGACACTGTCCAGTCCCACTGTATGAAACCCCGACACAGTCCAGTCGCACTGTCTGAAACCCCGACAATGTCCTGTCCCACTGTCTGAAACCCCGACACTGTCCAGTCCCACTGTCTGAAACCCCGACACTGTCCAGTCCCACAGTATGAAACCCCGACAGTCCAGTCCCACTGTCTGAAACCCCGACACTGTCCAGTCCCACTGTCTGAAACCCCGACATTGTCCAGTCCCACAGTATGAAACCCCGACACTGTCCAGTCCCACTGTCTGATGCCCCGACAGTCCAGTCCCACTGTCTGAAACGCCGACACAGTCCAGTGCCACTGTCTGATGACCCAACACAGTCCAGTCCCACTGTCTGAAACGCCGACACAGTCCAGTGCCACTGTCTGATGCCCCAACACAGTCCAGTCCCACTGTCTGAAACGCCGACACAGTCCAGTGCCACTGTCTGATGCCCCGACACAATACAATCCTACTGACTGAAACCCCGACACAGTCCAGTCCCACTGTCTGAAACCCCGACACAGTCCAGTCCCACTGTCTGAAATCCCGACACAGTCCAGTCCCACTGTCTGAAACCCCAACACAGTCCAGTCCCACTGTATGAAACCCAGACACAGTCCAATCCCACTGTCTGAATTCCGAACACAGTCCAGTCCCACTGCATGAAACTACGACACAGTCCAGTGCCACTGTCTGAAACCCCGACACAGACCAGTGCCACTGTCTGAAACCCCAACACATTCCAGCCCCACTGTCCGAAACCCCGAAACAGTCCAGTCCCACTGTCTGAAGCTCCGACACAGTCCAATCCCACTGTCTGAATCCCGAACACAGTGCACTCCCACTGTCTGAAACCACTGACACAGTCCAGTCCCACTGTCTGAAACCCCGACACAGTCCAGTTCCACTGTCTGAAACCCTGACACAGTCCAGTCCCACTGTCTGAAACCCCCGACACAGTCCAATCCCACTGTCTGAAACCCCGACACAGTCCCGACCCAGTGTATGAAACCCAGACACAGTCCAGTCCCACTGTCTGAAATCCCGACACAGTCCAGTCCCATTGTCTGAAACCCCGACACAATCCAATCCCACTGTCTGAAACCCCGACACAGTCCAGTCCCACTGTCTGAAACGCCGACACAGTCCAGTGCCACTGTCTGAAACCCCGACACAGTCCAGTCCCACTGTCTGAAACCCCGACACTGTCCAGTCCCACTGTCTGAAACCCCGACACTGTCCAGTCCCACAGTATGAAACCCCGACAGTCCAGTCCCACTGTCTGAAACCCCGACACTGTCCAGTCCCACTGTCTGAAACCCCGACATTGTCCAGTCCCACAGTATGAAACCCCGACACTGTCCAGTCCCACTGTCTGATGCCCCGACAGTCCAGTCCCACTGTCTGAAACGCTGACACAGTCCAGTGCCACTGTCTGATGACCCAACACAGTCCAGTCCCACTGTCTGAAACGCCGACACAGTCCAGTGCCACTGTCTGATGCCCCAACACAGTCCAGTCCCACTGTCTGAAACGCCGACACAGTCCAGTGCCACTGTCTGATGCCCCGACACAATCCAATCCTACTGACTGAAACCCCGACACAGTCCAGTCCCACTGTCTGAAACCCCGACACAGTCCAGTCCCACTGTCTGAAATCCCGACACAGTCCAGTCCCACTGTCTGAAACCCCGACACAGTCCAGTCCCACTGTCTGAAACGCCGACACAGTCCAGTGCCACTGTCTGAAACCCCGACACAGTCCAGTCCCACTGTCTGAAACCCCAACACAGTCCAGTCCCACTGTCTGAAACGCCGACACAGTCCAGTCCCACTGTCTGAAACCCAACACAGTCCAACTCCACTGTCTGAAACCCCGACACAGTGCAGTCCCACTGACTGAAACCCCGACACAGTCCAATCCCTCTGTATGAAAGCCAAAACAGTCCAATCCCACTGTCTGATACCCCGACACCGTGCAGTCCCACTGTCTGAATGCTCGACACAGTCTAATCCCACTGTATGAGTCCCGTACACAATCCAATCCCACTGTCTGAAACCCCGACACAGTCCAGTCCCAATGTCTGAAACACCGACACAGTCCAGTGCCACTGTCTGATGCCCCGACAGTCCAGTCCCACTGTCTGAAACGCCGACACAGTCCAGTGCCACTGTCTGATGCCCCAACACAGTCCAGTCCCACTGTCTGAAACGCCGACACAGTCCAGTCCCCCTGTATGAAACCCAGACACAGTCCAATCCCACTGTCTGAATCCCGAACACAGTGCACTCCCACTGTCTGAAACCCCCGACACAGTCCAGTCCCACTGTCTGAAACCCCGACACAGTCCAGTTCCACTGTCTGAAACCCTAACACAGTCCAGTCCCACTGTCTGAAACCCCGACACAGTCCAGTCCCACTGTATGAAACCCCGACACAATCCATTCCCACTGTCTGAAACCCCGATACAGTCCAGTCCCACTGTCTGAAACGCCGACACAGTCAAGTGCCACTGTCTGATGCCCCGACACAATCCAATCCCACTGACTGAAACCCCGACACAGTCCAGACCCACTGTCTGAAACCACGACACTGTCCAGTCCCACTGTATGAAACCCCGACACAGTCCAGTCGCACTGTCTGAAACCCCGACAATGTCCTGTCCCACTGTCTGAAACCCCGACACTGTCCAGTCCCACTGTCTGAAACCCCGACACTGTCCAGTCCCACAGTATGAAACCCCGACAGTCCAGTCCCACTGTCTGAAACCCCGACACTGTCCAGTCCCACTGTCTGAAACCCCGACATTGTCCAGTCCCACAGTATGAAACCCCGACACTGTCCAGTCCCACTGTCGGATGCCCCGACAGTCCAGTCCCACTGTCTGAAACGCCGACACAGTCCAGTGCCACTGTCTGATGACCCGACAGTCCAGTCCCACTGTCTGAAACGCCGACACAGTCCAGTGCCACTGTCTGATGACCCAACACAGTCCAGTCCCACTGTCTGAAACGCCGACACAGTCCAGTGCCACTGTCTGATGCCCCAACACAGTCCAGTCCCACTGTCTGAAACGCCGACACAGTCCAGTGCCACTGTCTGATGCCCCGACACAATCCAATCCTACTGACTGAAACCCCGACACAGTCCAGTCCCACTGTCTGAAACCCCGACACTGTCCAGTCCCACTGTCTGAAACCCCGACACAGTCCAGTCCCACTGTCAGAAACCCCGACACAGTCCAGTCCCACTGACTGAAACCCTGACACAGTCCAGTCCCACTGTCTGAAACCCCGACAGAGTCCAATCCCACTGTCTGAAACCCCGACACAATCAAGTC